>NW_026000250.1:1705145-1715101 GCF_001458135.2 Marmota marmota marmota
TATAATGACACCTAGTATGTATTTCCATTCTGCAAGGGGAAAACAGTGGCATAGGAAGAAGGGATAGACTAAAGCAAGACTAAACTCTGGCTGGGCAAATAAGTCCTATAGCTCCCCAGCCTACATCTGGCTCGTGATGTTATCACTAAATGCTTTTTTGGCCCTATGGCTTCACTGTGGCCCTCTATAATCCACATGACTACTCTTTTTATTTTTCCCTGCTCAATTTCTGAAGCTGTCCTCAGCAGACATTCTACATTACTGGCACCTCTTAATGTTGAGAGTCTCCTCTGCAGCTTTGGCTTCCACTTCTTCACTCATCACCCTCTCAGGGAAGCCTAGAGGGACTCCAATCCTGCTACATTTGCATGGCCTCCAAGCTCTTCCTTTGAAATGTCAATGGAAGCCTCCATGACCCCCCAATTCCAGCAGTCCATAATCCTGCAGAACCAACACCACATGGTTGACATCAAGGTCTGCCACTATCTTGAGCAGTAGCCAATCATCCTGGGAGTATCACTGCAGAAGGCTCTAAGTGCCTTGGTGGTGGAGCACATTGAAACAAATTCCTAGCACCCATATCCCCACTCAAGCAGGCTGCTGAGTAGTCTCTTTTCAAAGGAAATTTTACTTTTACATCCTTGAGTCTAAGATGAATATGGTCTTGCTAATTCCCGAGATGCCCTCAAGCCATTTTTCCTCTTATTTCTAGGTAAATTACTTATCATCCCTTTAGTGTCTATAATCTTTTCAACGACTTCATCTTCTTTAGCCCCAATTTTACTTGCAATTTTCTGACAAAACTTCCAGTTTTTCAAATATTTTTGCTCTTCTTTCTGTCTGATTATCACATTAAACTTGGCTAAAATCCACCAGCAATATGTAAGCCACTGCCAGAATTCTGTGGTATCTTGAAATTTTCTCTGCTAGATTACTTAAAGCATCACCTGTGTATTCAGCTTCATAGAAAGTGTCAGGGCATTAGCAAAATATAGTCAAATTCTTAGCCAGAATGTAACATGAGTGGTCTCCAGTCCAATTTCTAATAGAGTCCTTCTTCTTCTCTGAAACTTCATGAGTCAATTATTTACTGTCCACATTCCTATAAGCATTCTGAACATCTAGGCTTATACCAGAACCACCCATTAAGTTCCACTTAAAATACTTTAATGTTTTACCAGCTTGTATCTTTAATTTGTTTTCAAAATTCCTTTCCCTGAAAATCACCTCCAAAGACTTGTGAACCATTAGTTAAAGCAATAACCCATTTTTCAGCATCTATTTCTGATTTAGTTGGATTTTTTTTGTCACTGGGTCCAAAAGACCTGATAAGAAAAATGTAGAGAAGGAAAAAATAAATTTGGCTCATGGTTTCACAGTTTAAATCCATGGTTGGTTGTCTCCTTAGCTCTGGACCTGAGGTAAAGCAGTACATCATGACAGATGGATGTGGCAGAAGAAACTAAGGATGTAAAATCTAGGATTCAGAGAGCTGTGATCACCAGGGACAAGACATAATCCCCAAAGCTATGCCCCCACTCACCTGGTTCCTCCTGTCATCCACTATCCACTTACAGTTACCACCCAGTTCCTTCACACCATTGAATTAATCCACTGGTTAGGTTGCATCTCTCATAATCTACTCATTTAACCTCTGAATGGTCTTGCATTGTATCACATGAGTGTTGGGGAGATGCCACATAGCCAAACCATAATATATAATTTCACCCAAATCTCACATAAATATTACTTGAAAAGAATTCAAAACAAGTGAAAACAAATTATTTCCAAAAATGTTTCTATACTTTTGTTCTCATTATGTTACTATTGTTTAATCCCATTGTTTAAAGACTAACAATTTTGCAGCTGACTTTCTGCTCTTTCTTCTTTGAGTTCAATTGTTTCTGCCAATATTTGTTTAGCTGTCATTGAGACATGAACATTTTAATTCCACTTTTGGCACAGAAGACTTCTATTGAGTTTTTCAATGTAGAAAGGCACAGTGAATACATGCCTATCAGAGACTAGTTCTTTAGTGACTGCAGGGACAGATGATTAAATATTCCAAAAGAAAGTTACTTGGTTTAGCAGAACTAATGGGAGAAGTTTTTAAAATATACTAGCTGTAAATCTCTTAGAATTTGAAATGCAAAGTATATAAACTCTTCGGAAATTTCTGATATCTGTGTCACATCAGTTTGACATAACAAAATTATTTTTGAAGTGTTCTAAATTAAATAAACTGATAATATAGGGTAATTAACAAGAATAAATTCTTGACATCACTTTGTTCATAATTTCATAAATAGTAACTTTTACAACAAACTAGAAATAATTAATAACGCATCATTAAAACTAAATACTGAATTATCAGGTATATAATTATCAATAATATCTTTTTATGAAAAGAAGTTTACAATTATGTAAAAAGAAAAATGTTACAACATATTTTAAGTCATCTGAGATATAAAGAAGAAACTATAATTTAAGAACTCCTTCTGAAAAATAAGTTTTTGCTAACTGAATAATCAAACTCAGTATTTACTGTTCTATTTAAAGAGATCACTAGATTCTCTGAATCTTGAGCAATTTTCTAACAGGATTATGGAAAAATAGTTGCATTCAATGTGACAGCAGAGGAAAAGAATAATATATAATAATGATTCTATTTCTTTGGTTTATGTGGTGTTTCTTTAAAATAAAATCAGACACAGTGCTGGAAGTGAGTAAAAGTCATTGAAGATACAACCTTGTGTATTACATTTAAATCACAATTTCTACAATGACGGATTAGAATTAATGTGATTATTCTAAAGCCATTCAAATGATTATCTCATAATTCATAACTATGTGCATTTATAAGTCTGAAAACAATTTCCCTAAAAAATATTCCTGGTTTTTCATATGCATATTCATATTACACATGCACGTGTGTGTGTGTGTGTGCATGTGTGTGTATGAAAATGTAGGGTTGTGTGGCAAAGAAGAAAGGACAGAGAAATTTTCTGCCCCATCAAGTCTTCCTACAATCTACATATATAAATACCAAATGAGCAAGTCAAGTTACACACATTTTTTTCTGATAATTTGGGAAACAAATATGAAATTTTCCTGAAGAGCCTTTAATGTAACTTTCCACAATTCATCCATCATTAATCTACTCCACCATAGTGTAATTAAAATCTTTCCTTTTTATTTCCTCTTTCCAGTTTTACCTATGCTGGCTTCATCCTAGAAGTTTCACACACACACACACAAAAAGATATTATTCTTTTACTCACCTCCTTCATAGTCCCCATGCATATTAGTATGTGACCTGAACTCCTGCTACACACAATCCTAGTAAATTCAGAGTAAGCCATACTCTATACCCATGTTATTGTTATTTTTTACCTATAAGGTGCTTCATTTTATCAATGCATCCTTCCATGATTTTTCCAGAGCAAATCAAATAAGCCTATCATATGATGAATTTAAGGCAAATATTAAAAATATTGTCTTGGGAATGGAACCACCATTTGACCCAGCTATCCCTCTCCTCGATCTATACTCAAAGGACTTAAAAACAGCATACTATAGGGACACAGCCACATCAATGTTTATAGCAGCACAATTCACAATAGCTAAACTGTGGAACCAACCTAGATGCCCTTCAATAGATGAATGGATAAAAAATGTGGCATATATACACAATGGAATATTACTCAGCAATAAAAGAGAATAAAATCATGGTATTTGCAGGTAAATGGATGGTGTTGTGAAGATAATGCTAAGTGAATTTAGCCAATCCCTAAAAAACAAATGCTGAATGTTTTCTCTGATATAAGGTGCCTGACTCATAATAAGGTAGGTAGAGGGAGCATGGGAGAAATAGACAAACTCTAGATAGGGCAGAGGGTTGGGAGGGGAAGAGAGGGGGTAGGGGGTTAGCAAGGATGGTGAAATGTGATGGACATCATTATCCAAAGTACATGTATGAAGACACGAATTAGTGTGAACACACTTTATATACAACCAGAGATATGAAAAATTTTGTTCTATATGTGTAACAAGAATTGTTATGCATTCCACTGTCATTTATTAAAAAATCAATAAAAATATTATCTTATATTCGATAGCTACTCTAGTTCCCTCTTACACTAAACATTGTTGTTTGTCTAAAGCAAGAACATGACCTGTTCATTTATAATCTGATGTATCCAGCACAACTCCAAGTTTAACAAAAAAGGTGCTCAGAAAATTTGATTACTGAGGCATATGTGGGGTACAATACTTCCTTTGACAATAGGGTGATACTAATAATTTTTCTATTGGAAAACATATTTTATACATTTGACAAGTGTAAAAGAGTAAGAATATAAAATAGAGTATATTCTCATTTTATTAATTGGCTGAGTAATTTTCTCCACTCTCCACTTGGTTTTGATTAAGAAAATATAGAAACAATAAGTGAAGATCAATGCTCCAAGATAACGATTCAGTCATTTCTATCAAGGATGTTATAATGTAAGTTTAATGCTCTCTATTCATTTCTATGACACTGAAATTGTCGAAAGCAAGAGTTAATAAGCAAGCAAGCTGCATAGGTAGCAAATGAAACAAACAAAAAACGGCTGTTAAGAAAAGAGAGTTTGATATATTTAACCTGGTTCTCTGCTCATTAAAATTTAACAGACAGATGCCAATCCTCTACTGCACTTCATGCTATACAGGTCTTGCGTGAATAAATGGTACATGTTACAGAATATTTTAGTAAGACATAGAGTTTGTGTGCCTAATATCACTGTGCACCCATGTGCATCTATAAAAGTTCAAAGATTTGAAAGGTGTTTAGTGATTCAACTGGCTCAGGGCTCTCTGGGAGGTATACATATTGATTGCACTTTTTCTGTGGCATCCATGTCCCAGGGGCATGGATGGAGAATCTCAAAATTGCGCTAGTACTTGAAAGAAAAAGAAATGAAATGGAAGCTCAAATCATGGTATAATATAAGGCATTCAAATTTAAACATTTTGAAATTCAGACCTGTAGAGGCTGTCATGGAAATATTAATTCAACCTGGTCCTTAAACATTGCACTTTTAAAACTTCATAGACTGGTAAAGAGTTTTACTGCCCCATTCATGTAATGAACACTTATTGATCCTATCAATGCTTTAGGTATTGCATAAAACTTACCTAATTTAGTAAAACTTTGTGGTAAACACAAAGGGGCATGTGTGAAGTCAGTGTAATTTTAATGTAAATGATATAATCATAATGTATTCAAGAAAATTACATAGCTACAAGAATGTAAAGGCTATAAGAATTTTTTTTAATCTTGTCTTTAATTTGAAGGCAATCTATAATGATGGGAAGATAATAGGGTAGTGTGTCAGGTAAATTTAGGATTGTCTTCTCCATTAGCCACTGACTGTGACTTTGGCTGAGTTATTCAATCTTTCTATGGTTTTCTTTTTTCCACCTATATACAGATATAAAATACTACCTCAAGCTACAGAACTTTGTAATATCCCTATCCTATAATAGATAATCTACTACCTAAATATTAGCTATCTTTTTGTTGCACACACAACATACAAAAAACCCCCATATCTATGGAATTACAGACTGCAGAGGTTCTTTGTTCCTGTTTGGCTACTGTCATAGAGACAGATATGTTCCTCTTAACTTAAGACTAATGAAAATCTCCTTTTGCTAGGAAAACATGGACAATGATCAATACATAACAACCCAGCCATTAAAAAGAGACCATTATATAAGGGGAGAGCAGCATCAGGGAAATAAAGCATTTGCTCATCATTAATAGCTTTAGCTATTTGAATAATAACTACCTGTCCCCAAAGCACACAGGAGTAAGTCTCCATTCCTGAAAAATGTTAGGCATATGAGACCGTAGAAAGAGAAAAAGAAAGCACTTATATTAGCAGGAAAAATGATCTAACATAAAGCAGTAAGTTTGAACAGTAGAAAATGACTTCTTCAAAGAGCAAAATAATCCACTTGAATATAAATTTAAAACTGTTAAGATGATTTGTGGCTGTTGAAAATCCCATTGAAATTTTTCAGGTTTTAAAATTGTTTGCTATTCCTAAAAATGGAGAACTATTTGAGGTAGGCACTAGTCCTTCTTGTTTTTCTTCAGTGCTCTTATATATTTGAAAATAATACAGTGATTCTGTCAGTGATAATGTTAACATGGGTAGTAGATTAATCAAAACATTATTCCAGGTCACCCAATCTCTAACATGCACCTTGAAAAATATGATATAATTTTGACAACTTTAAAGGAATGCTGTATTGGAATAAAACTTTTATTAAATAGGAAACATCTACAGTAAAAACAATTTTTTTTTCATACCATATGCTAAGCTTTCTGAACTTATTTGGCTATGATGTTAGATGTTTCTCAATTTTCCTATTTTGTTCTGCAAGTTTTCTAAGGGCTATCTATATACACATAATGCCATAATGCCAAGCATTCCACTACATCATTTAAAACTTGTTAAGCAGCTATGTTTTAGGGAAGGAACAAATTAGAAAAATTACTTTATCATGTTACAGTTTCATAACCATAAATGGAAAGAATCAGTGCATGGACAGGTTTTTTTAAGATTTTTTAGATTTTGATGTACCTTTATTTTATTTATTTATTTGTATGTGGTGCTGAGTATCAAACCCAGTGCCTCACCAGTGTGCTACTACTGATCCACAACCGGAGCCCCTACATGGACAATTTTGACTCTTGTATTTCAAAGGACACCATGACATGTTTTTATACTTCAATTGTACTGCATTTTGTTATGCTAAATACTTTAAAACAATAATTTTTGTTTTGTCAATGCTTAGACTATCCATTCTCTAACACATTTGATTTTCAAAAGATGACCTTTTTACCCTATTTTCTCAAAAATAGTAATTAATGTTTCTTTTCTATCACAAAAAGGCAAAGAAAACTATCCTATTCTATGGAAATAATATTGATATTCTGTTGCTTCCAAATTATATACTTCATATACATTGTAATACACACAGAATGACAAAATATATTCTATTCCCATTTAAAGCACCATAGTGATTAAAACACCCGAATTTCCCTTGGTAAAATTATAAAACTGAATGTTAGAGACAAAAATTGTGCCATATACACCATAACTGCTTACTTTTTGGACTATATGAAGCAAGCAATAATAGTAATGGGAGGAAAGTCCTATGAGCTACTGGGAAAAACATTTAATTGCATGGTGATTCTTGAGAATTTATAATCTTTTTTGTGAATTGACTTTAAATTTCCAAATATGATTTTTTTTTTAAATTTTAACTTAACAATGTCAATCTGATATATTTGAATACTAGTGCTTTGGTTTCTCCCCTTTTATTTGGAAAATTAAATATTCAAAGAATAATTCTAGTGGCACATCATGTAAGATTACAAAATAATCTTTAAAAAGACAAGAAATATTAAATGCAAATATTTGTCACTACTTAGAAAACACTGAAAATTAACTAATACAGAATATATCTGTTCTTAGAAAGGTGGTTCTACCTTGAAATGCATTCAAGGTGAAAAATAAAACTGATTTAAAAACAGAAAAGAGCCTACCATAATTGAGTGCTTACTATGTAACATATAAGTTTTTGCATTATCTTATTTCCTACTTTATAAACTTGGAAAGATTGGTATCAAACACATTTTTCCATCTCTACTGTACTTAAATGTTTCACATATCAAGTTTATTCTCCATTCATTTTCATCTAATGAAAGAGGAACTGGAAGTTTACTAGAGACAAAAAAGTTATCATAAATAAAAATAACAATTTGAGCAACTCACAAATCTTAACCCAAGAAATACATTAATTCATTTATTTTCATTGATTTAATGGTCTTTAACATATTAAACTGTTCAGATTATTTCACTCAGAAAGAAGATACTCAACTAAAATTTACAATATGTTAAATTTTAAAAAACCCTACACATTAACTATTTCTCAAAAATGTTTGAATGGACGGGCAGGATAGTTCATGCCTGTAATTCCCATGGCCCAGGAATTTAGCAATCCCTGAGTAATTTATTGAGACACTGTCTCAAAATAAAAAAAAAAAAAATGGATGTGATTTAGAAAAAAAATGAGGTTGATACAAAACCAAGTAGGGATACAACTTTCCAAAGGAAAAAGAAATTTTAGAATGTAACAATGTTGATAAATTAAAAAGTTCTACTGGCAAATTTTATTAAACATAACTTTCCCAGTCCAACCTACTTACTGCTCTTGCATTACAAACTAAACAGAAAAGCAAAATGTGAGAGAATATCTGAAATGACAAAGTTGTGTGCTATCAGGTCATAAGTGATAGTTGAAGAGAATAGTTTATAGCAAACAAGCAGCACAATAAAGACAACACCATAGTGAACTGGGCAGTGAAACAGGCCAGGAAATCCAAGTAAATAAACAGGAATGATGGTTAAACCAAGGGATAATAGAATCCCCAAGATCTGGCAATTGAGTTGCCCTCTTATTTTCCTGAAAAATTTAATAATACATTTTTAAAGTATTAATATGGAAATGAAGAAAAAATATTAGGAAAGTAGCATAATTAAAATGTAGCTCATAAATAGAAAACTATTGCTCTACAGGTAGTATTTGTTCTGCCTGTCACTGACTTGGAGAATCTTCCCTGGCTGTCAGGAGTGCACTGAAAACAAGTGCTTTCCTTTGTTTCCTTAATGGTGGGAAAGTCCCATATAATCTCAAACATGGTAGGAGTTTCAGGGTTGGTTTATTTTCTTTTCAAAAATATTTTTTAGTTGTACATCAACACAGAATATCTTTATTTATTTTTATGTGGTGCTGAGGATCGAACACAGTACCTCTCATGTGCACTTTACCACTGAGCTACAGTCCCAGTCTAGAGTTACAGGTGTAAGTTTCGTTTTGCTTTATGTGTTTCTTTAAATTGTGGCAAAATACATATACCATAGAATTTATAATTTTAACCTTTTTGTGGCAATAAATGTAAAACATAAAATTTCACATTTCAACCATTTTTAAGTATACCATTCAGTAGCATTACATACATGCACAATTTTTTGCAAATATCACCACCTTCCATTCCTCAAATATTTTTCATCTTTCCAAACAAAAATTCATACACTTTAAACAGTAACTCCCTATCCCTCCTTCCGTGCAGTCTCTAACAACCACCATTCTATTTAGTATCTCTAAGAAAGTGACTCACATAGGTAACTGATTAGGTGAGCAAAATGAAATCATACAGCATTATTTAATAATGACTCACTTAGCATTATATCTTCAAGTTTCCTTCATGTTCATGTTGTAGCATATTATAGAAATCCATTCATTTTAAAGTTAATATTCTTTGTATTTATATACCGTTATTTATTTATATATTCATCCATCAATGGACATTTAGGTTTCTTCCTCATTTTGGATATTGTAAAAATGCTGTTATTAACATGGGTATACAAATATCTATATGAGTTCCTTCTTTCAGTTCTTCAGAGTTTATATTCAGAAATGGAATTGTATAATCAGGTTAATTATATGTTCAAATTTTGAGGAACTGCCAAATCGTTTTCCACAGCAGCTATACCATTTTACATCCCCATCAACAATGTACAAGGCTTCCAAATTGTCCAAATCTTCATCAACAGTTATTTCCATTATTTTTTGATAACAGCATTCCCCACAAGTGTGGTTTCTCAATGTCACTTCGATTTGTGTTTTCCTAATGAGTAATGATATGGAACAATTTATCATGTGTGTATTGTTCATTTCTATGTCATCTTTGGAGAAATGTTTATTCAAATGCTTTGTCCATTTTTAATGGAGTTGATTAGCACTTTTTGTTGTTTTATGTATTCTAGGTATCAACTCCTTTTCTACTTATGATATATATATATATATATATAAGGTAGCTTGTGGAATGATATATA
>NW_026000250.1:1715119-1727264 GCF_001458135.2 Marmota marmota marmota
ATATATATATATATATATATAATTCCACAAGCTACCTTTTCATTCTATTTATAGTATTCTTTGAAGCACAAGATTTTTAATTTTAGTTGATCCTTATTTTGTTGACTATGCTTTCGAAATCATAATCATGAAATTATAGTCAAATGCAAAGCCATGATGTTTTCCTGTAATGATTTCTTCTAACAGTTTTATGTCTTACATCCTATGGTTAGGTCTGTGATACATCTTGAATTAATTTTTATTATGGTATAAAGTAAGTGTCCGATTTTATTCCTTTACATAAGAATATCCAGTTTTTCTATACCTATTTGTTGTATAGACTATATTTTCCCCTTAACTGATCTTGACAAACTTGGTGAAAATCATTTGATCATATACTTGACAAATTATTACTGGAATCTCTATTCCATTGGTTTGTACATCTATCTTTATGTCACTATTACATTATTTTGATTACTATAGCATCATAGCAAGATTATAAATCAGAAATCATGAGACCTCCAACTTATTTTTCATGATTATTTTTTGTTATTCAAGGTATCTTTGTATTCCAGAGGATTTGGGGGATTTTTTTATAAAAGAGTACATGGATTTTTATAAGGATTGAATTGAATATGTAGATAATATTGGTGTTCAGAAATTAATACTCCAATGGAACTTTATCATGCTAATTACTTTGAAGTGAATGGTAGTGAAAGGGTCTCAGAAGCAAAGTATCTTTCTGATCTTCTTTTGCCCTTGCTTCTTCTACACTTCTTTCTCCCACAAAGCAGATCAAAGAAACTAGAATTTCTTTTTTTCCAAGGTAGGTCATAGAAAGTATATCCCCCTCTCCCCAAAGACAACCACAAAACCTAGAAATACTATGCTAACTTCCCCCTGCCTTTCTGCGTAAGAGCTAGCAAAAGAAATTCTCTGACCTGCCTTGCTTGACAGAATATAAGAACCTCATCCCAGAGGGGTCCTTCACCACAACACGGAGAAAGGAATGTAGCTCAGAAAAGTCAAAAAGAAGAAGCTGAATATATAAGCTTTACTGGGGTGTCCCCCACTGGTCTATTACCATTAGTGAAACCATTTTGTCCAATCATATTACTATATGGCTATTTTTCATCAAATCTAATCTTTAAAAGATGAGTTTTCACTGGATATTTCGGTCATTCTTCATTTCAGAAGTTTCCCAATGTCACAAAAAAATTATGAGCAAATGCATTTATAATGTTTTACCCTTGTTAATCTGTTGCTATAGTTTTGATTTTGAATGTTCTCCAAAGGTCCTTGTGTTAAATAAAGGCTTGGTCCTCACAGTGGCTCTATTAGGAGTAGAATCTTTAAGAGATGAGGCCTAATGGAAGGTCTTTGAGTTATTACAGGCATGCTCTTGAAGGGGATTGTGAAACTGCAACCCTTTTCCTACCTTTTTTTGCGTCCTATACATGATATAATAAGTTTGTTCTGCCGTGTTCTTCTCCCATGATAGGCTTCCTCATCAGAGGCCCAAAACATTGGAGAAAACAATCATGGACTGGAACCAATAAAACTGTGAGACAGAATACATCTTTTCTCATGAAAAGTTAATTATTTCATTATATTAATTTCATTATATTAATAAGTAACACTGTTATATTTTGTTATTGGAGCACTGATGATGATCCTTACAATGGACAGGAAATGTGTCATTATTTCCACCCCTATAATAGCTTTGATGAGTATTGACATATTAACAAGGCTAAATCTTCCAGTCCATAAACTTAGATGTCTTCCTATTTATTGTTGTCTTCTTTAATATCTTTTGACAACATTTTGTAATTTTTAGTCTTCAAGTCTTCCACTACCCTGGTTAAGTTTGTTCATCAGTATTTTGTTCTTATTGATACTCTTTTAAATGGTGTTGGTTACTCAAATTCCTTTAATATATGCTTTAATGGAACTTTTAAAAATATTTTTAGTTATACATGGACAAAATATCTTTGTTTATTTACTTTTATGTGATGCTGAGGATCGAACCCAGTGCCTCACATGTGAGAGGCAAGCGCTCTGCCACTGAGTCACAACCCCAGCCCCCTTGAACTTTTTTAAATGGTACTAAAGAGAGTAGCCATAGTTCCTCTGTCACTAAAACACACCCCTAGCCCTTTTGATTCTTCTTTAATACAGGGTCTTCTAAGTTACTTAAGTTGTCCTCAAACTTGAGATACTCCTGCCTCAGCCTTCCAGGAAGCTGGGACTATAGGTGTGTTCCCACACACATACCTAGCTAATATTCATTTTAATGTATAGAAATATAATTTTGGAGTGTTGATTTTATATCCTGTGATTTTACTGAATTCATTTTTTTTAATTTTAAAAGGGCTTTTTTGTGGTTTCTAAGATTTTATACAAACAAGATTTTGTCAAATGTGCTTGGAGACAATTTAATATCTTTCTTTAAAATCCAGATGCTTTTTGTTTCATTTTCTTTTTTAATTACCAAGGATTTCCATTGAGATACTTAAATAAGAGAGGGTTAGAGCAGATACCATTATCTTATTCATATGCTATTATAGGAAAATCATTTAGAAATTTATATTTAGTATAATATTAGCTGTGCTTTTTCATATATGGCCTCTATTTTATTGAAATAGTTTCCTTCTTTTCTATATTTTGATTTTTTCCCTCATTAATTTAATTGTACATCAAGATGATCATTTAGTTTTTCTTTGTTCTGTTAATATGATCTATTACATTCTGTTTATTTTCATATGTTGGAAATCATTGCATTCAATAAATATATCTTACTTGTTTATGCTGTATAATGCCTTCAGTATGCTTTCAAACATGGTTTGCCAGTATTTATTGATAAATGTTCATCAATATTTACCAAGGTATTGGTCTATAGCTTTTTTTTGTAGTGCCTTTATCTGATTTTGATAATCAGAGTAATGTTGAATGTTTGATACAATTCATCAGTAAAGTTATTATGTGTTCTGGTATTTTTTTGACAAAAGTTTTTTTTCTACTTTTTATTTGTTGGGAGTTTTTATTATGAACTCAAACTCTATAATAGTTGTAGTCCCATTCAGGTGTTATATTTCTTCATGATTCAGCTTGGGATATTAGTTATTATAGTCTAATCTTTATGTCTTAGTAAATTTAAAATATTTATTTTTTACTTGTAGTTGGACACAATACATTTGTTTTATTTATTTATGTTTATGTGGTGCTGAGGATTGATCCAGGGCCTCACACGTGCTAGGCAAGTGCTCTACCACCGAGCCACAACCCCAGCCCTTATGTGTTAGTAAATTTAGACAAAATTTGTTAATTTTGTTGATATCTTCAGTGCTGCAACTCTTGATTTCAAGAATGTTCTCAACTTATTGACCTTCTCTCAGGTTGTTTCATGTTTGAGTTTTTAAATTTCTTACTCTTACTATATAGTTAGGTAAGATCTATTGTTATATATCTTATACCTGAAAAACATCATGCAAAAAATTATCAAGAAATATATTCACATATTGAAAATGATCAATTTTTCCATGTTTCGTTTAGCATTTGTGGACTATCTTCAGTTAACTTTTACCTTTCTTATTTCTTTATACATAATTTTCTTTTTTTATCACTGAGATAACTAACTAGTACTATGGTACACTGATGCCATGCCATACCAATGTGCTAATCATATATACTAATTTGAAATCAAAAGATTTTTATTTTCTCTCTTTCTGTCTTTATTTGGTTGAGTGTGTTTGTATGTGTTTCTGTCTCTTTCTCCATAAATAGTTTCCTTCCTAACAGTCATAAATCTCTACTTCTGTATCACTAAAACAATACAAAACTGACTTCCTTAAGAACTGTAATGCAAACATTCTGAATAATGTATGTGCTTATTGCTTCATATTTAAATAAAAGCAGCCTGCAAAGACACTTGAGTATGTTTCAAAAAGGTTTTCTTTATAAGAGTATAGAATTATGCTCCAACACAACTGGGAACATTCTTCATTTTTACTGTGTTCTGAATGATCACTACAAACAAAGTATACAAAATATTGAGAAGAAATCAAACTCACTTTGTAACAATGTTACAAATAATTAGAAAAATAACACACAAAATCTGTTCACTGCCATTGTCACCCATTTTATACTGGTTCAAATTTTCCATAAATTTTTAAAAGTGTCTTTATGTTGGTTATATATTGCTATGGGTAAATACACCAAAAAAGTAAGAAATAAAAAAGTAGTGGGTAGTTGAATAGTAACACAAGAAAATGTCAATTCTTCCTCTAGATAGATTCCAATTTAAATCTTTATGAATAGCAAAGGTGATAATGAAAAAAAAAACAGTGAATTCTTATGTTTAACAGTATGAATTCAAGTGTGTCCTCCTCGTATTCATATCTTGGAGCTCTAATGTCCAATGTGATTGTACTGGTGTATATGGCCCTCAGGGAAGTATTTAAGGTTAAATGTAGTCATTCATAAGGGTTGGATCCCATTCTTATGAAGAGAAAAATATCAACAATCTCACTCTTCTTGGGAACAGAAAAGAGGCCATGTGAGGACAGAATAAGAAGGCTGTTACAGTGTGCATCTGCAATGTTCCCCAAAGCCTCACTTGTTTAATGCTTGGTCCCTAATGCTCCAATGTTTAGAGGTGGGTCTTTGAAGGGGTGCTTGAATAATGAGGGCTCTGACTTTATCAGTGGATTAATCCATTGATAGCTGAATCCGATTACTGGGAGGCACTGGGGCATAGTTTGTGGGTAAAAAAGGTCAAATGGGGAGTGCGCTTGGGGACTACAACTTTTCTCTGGACAAATCTTAATCAATCTCTCTCTCTCTCTCTCTCTCTCTCTCTCTCTCTTTCTCTCTCTCTCTCCTTCCTGGCTGCCATGAGGTAAGCAGTTTTTCTTTGCCACACCCTTCTGCTATGATGTTTCTGCCTTGGAGCCACCTGGATAAGAAATGAAAATTTTGAAACTGTGAACTACACTAAGGCCTTCCACCTTTAAGTTGTTTATGCCAGGTATTTTTAGTCACATGATGAAAATTTGAAAATCACAAAGGCAAACATCAAGCTAGCAAGAAAGACCTCACCATAAAATAACCATGATGTGATGGTACAATGAATGTGGACTTGCAGTCTTCAAACCTGTGAGAAAATATATTTCTATTGTTTAGGTCACCCAGTTTGTGATATTTTGTTATAGTAGTCCTAGCAGATTAATACAACTGGTTGTAGGCTGTGTCTATGTGCTACACCATAATAAATAATTTCTGGATTTATTCAGAAGTTTTATATAGTATCTGATGTTATCTGCTTCTAAGTGCAATCAGTAAAATATATAAAACTACAAGAAAAATTATTTAATTGGCTGGGGATAGAGAGATGTGAGTATTACAGATTGCTTTCAAATATTCCTATTTCCTAAATCATCTCCTGGGAAACAATAAAAAAAGCCTTCAGGATTACATTTATCACAAACAGTGATCTTAAGAGGACTGGGAAACTGTCATTATTCTAAGTTCATCTCAATTCAACATTATCCTATTTTCATCTCAAATTCACTAGAATTGGTCAATGTAGTGTCTCATTTTACTGCTTTTTTGAAGAAAACCTATTATGATTTTTTTAACATAAGGGGGAGTAGTGTAAAAAGAATATTGGAGATGGTAGAAAGCAATCAGAACATAAGTACAGTGTCGCATTTCTGAAAACGTTATATTTTGTGAACCAGGGTATCTCACTTAATATCCCTTAACCAAATTTTCATCATCTGAAAAATTGATGTGAATTGAGTAAACTAGATAATCTCTAAGTGTTTCCCATCTTTGTCAAGGTATTATCTTAAGAATAATGTTTTTCTTTTATAATGTCTCCCTTTATTTTATTTAAATTGAATTTTACAAGTCACAAATGAACATATTAGGAAAGATATACAAATCATAAGTAGAATGTTCCTACCATTGGAGAATTACTTTCCAATATTATAAATACATATCAATTAATAATAAAAATAACATTTGTGCAGCAATTTTTCAATTTAATAAATTCCAGTAAACTTGAATCACTTTTTATTTTTGAGAGAATTTCCCATTCCATTGGGAATTAAGTGTCATCATGCTTACAACATAAAACATCTCAACTTAGTCATTTAAACTCATGTTGCATTGTGAAAAATATCTGAACTCATTAAGTGTTGTTTATCTTAGAAGGCATGATTATAAAACACCAGTATCAATGGATTATAAAGGATTATCGTGAATTGTTATTCAAATATTATTGTTAGTTGTAAGTTACATGGGTGAGAAAAGCAGCTTCTTACTATGTAAAAATAATCTTTTCAAATGAGAATAAAGTTTTCCACTTTTTTAGGCTTGACAGATATCACTTCTTAAACATCTGGGACCCTGAGAAACATTTAAGAACACGATTTCAGGTGCTTAACATATGCATATATATTCATAGTTTGAGATATAAAATTGGACCTGTACACAACACATAAAATTACCAAACACAATCTTTGCTATATAGCATTTTAAACAAAACTATATGGACATAACATTCTGCCAAGAATGCTCATCTTGCTCACATTTATCTCAATTGCAGTTTCTCTATGACAATATATAAATTAACATCATCTTAGAGAAGAAGACATAAAAACCAGTGAATTTTAGAATTTTGTGTTGAAAGGCCAATCACATTTTACTTCTATAATCCTGACATTTTCCTCTGTTCTACTTTATATTTTTCCTGAGAACAGAATTTCTGACTCTTCTTCAAATCAGATCATTAAAAGAATTTCACTCAGTTCTATTGTTGTTCTTCTTCTCCTTCTCCCACTCCTCCTCCCCTCCTCCTCCCTTCTCTTTCTTCTTCCTCCTCATTGTCTTCATCTCTGCCTCCTCCTTCCTCTTCTATGTCTACTTGGGTAATGTCATCTGTTCCAATAACTTTAAATGTTATACATCTTACTATGCCTCCCATTTTCCTTTCCAAGTTTAAATGCTTTCAAGCCTCAAGAAACACACTTCTAGATGTCTCCCAAATATCTTCATCATCATTGTTCTATAATCACATCAAAAGAGTATCCCCAAAGCCATACTCATTACTGTTTGCTTCCAGTTTATTCTCGCTGCTATATGTCTCACCTATGGTAAAGTCACAGCTTGGCTACAAAGTGTTGTTCCATTATCAGATTTTAACTTTTCCTATATTCAGTTTTCTTATTCAATCAGTAATTTCTCAGTTTTTGTATCTTATACATCTCTTGAATTCATAATCAGTTCTTATACTTGGAGTCAAGAGTTTATGCTTTTAAAATAATATGTACACCTGGGTTTACTTACTCCAATTTCTTTTCCATACACCTGCTAGAATTATTTTTAAAAACACAATACTGATCGTGTATCTTGGGTTCTCATAGGGCACAAGAGTACCACATTGTTTAAAGTAGTTTTCATATTTGTTACTATGATACACAAGGCTCTTCAAATTCTGCAGTAGCTTCATATCCTAAGTCCTAGCCTGTTAATAAAAAGTATCTATCCAATATAATCTGATTTATATTGTTTTGACTTAAAATAATAGGATGAAAATTAAAAAAAAAAAAACAACTTTCAGCAGGATATCCAAGGAGCTCCAGAAACCAACTCCTTAGGAAAACTGGGAAAAGTTCTAAAAAAACAGTCATTTGATGTCTCTGAAAATTTTTCTACAATAATCAGCAAATGAATAAATACTTGTTTAAGAAAACCGATTAAGGGATGGGGTTGTATCTGAGCAGTAGAGCATTCATAGTATAAAAATAAATAAGTAAAATAAAGATATTGTGTCCAATTAAAAAATAAATATTAAAGAAATTTAAAAAAGAAAACCTATTAAAACTCTATAAAGAGAGTAAGAATCACTGGTATTTGCATGCAGATATGTTCTTTCCTTTCTCCTCTCATATAAGTGATATTAAAACTCTTTTAATATAGTAGCAAGCAAGAACATGGTGTTCTTTTCTGCCCAGCTTCCCATTGGAGAATAACCACTAATAATACTAGAGTCCAAGTCTGTTTTTCCTAGACTCATAGGGTGGTGATTTCACACTCAGAGAGGAAGGCCAAAGAATTGAAACCATAATTATTTTTTACTCCTGCTACTACTTAAGCACTCAGTTCCTAAAGCAGGAGTACCACTCAAAGAGAAGTGAGCCAATCAAGGACCAGATGGTTCCACTATTGAATTCTAACAAATATTGAAAGAATAATTAATACCAGTTCTTCACAGACTCTTTAAAAAATAGAATAGATGAAGAACATTTCTTAACTCATCCTATGGGTCCATATTATCTTAAATATCAATACCAGACAAAAACATCAAAAGAAAAGAACATTGTAAGCCAATATGGACAGATAACTCTCAAAAAATAACAAACTAAATACAGCAATATATATAAATAAATATACACTATGACCAAGTGGAATGTATTCAAGTTATGCAAAAGTGGTTTAAGATATGAAAATTAACCATACGTTGTGTCACTAAAATGTACATGACTATCTCAAAAAAATACAGGGAAAACATTTTCTAAAATAAAATACCCTTTAGTAGAAAAATTCCTCAACAAACTATGTATCAAAAGAAACTTCCCCAACTTAATAAGGGACATTTAGGGAAAAAAAAAAAACATAGGTAACACCATAATTAACAGTAAAAGACTGGATGCTTTCTTGCTAAGACTAGGAACACAAAAGCAATGTCTTCTCTTGTTGCATATATTCAAAATTGCTGCAATATCTAGCCAGGACAATTATGCAATAATAATAACAATAATAAAAAAATAAATAATAAATACATAAAATGCACTCATATTAGAAAAGAAAGAAACTCATCTTTATTTGAAGATGACATGACCTCATGTATAGAAAATCCTAAAGAAGCCACTAAAAATAATTAGAACTAATAAAAAAGTTCATCAAGTTACTGCAAGATTGGTATATAAAAATCAGTTCTATTTTTTGATTCATTTACTTCTCATTCACCATTATATATGACAAATATTGTGACATCACATATTTAATGTTGGGCAATTTCTATCATTTTAATTCTTTCTGAATTCTACAATTATTTACAATTGAGTGTTTATCATTTTTATCACACTTCATGTTTGTATTTGTTCTCCACAAAAGCTAGGATCCTATTGTGCTGATTTTCTTAATATTTTTGTTGTTTGAGTAAATATTTTATTAGCCTTTCAACAAACTACATTTATCTATTTGTAACTAATTAACAAACATAATATATGACTTCCTTTTCAATATCTAGTGCTTCAGTTTTATGAGGATAGTTGAAAATAGTTGAAGCTGAAATAACTTCAAAACTTCTGCTTCTCTCAGATTTTACAATGTGAGATGGCTGATTGTGTAAAAAATTAATGGTAGCATCCTGCATACCAAAGATGGCTAACATATGTTTATGTAGGGCCTTGAATCTATCAATCAATAATCAATTTTTATGTACCTTCAAATAGTCCTCTGAGAAGATGTCCTTGTTTACAAGTGAAAACACTAAGGCATTCTTCCAAACTAGGATGTAGAATCATTTTAAATTTCTAGAAAAGCTACCAAGCTAGTATAAATATTTTTCTTAAAATTTACACCTATTACCTTATTATTCACATTTTAAATTAGCATGATACATTTTGCAACATCTAATGCAAACATCTAATGTTTATGTGCTCTTATTAATGAATTTATTCTTTTTATTTCCTTAATTTTTTTTTTTATTCCTCAGGATTCCATCCATCATTCCACTTTATATTTAGCCAATATATCTCCTTAGACTCATCCTGGCTGTGCCAGTTTTTTTATACTTTCCATGTTTTGATGACCTTGATAATTTTGATGATTGCTAGTGAGATTTTTTGTAGAAGGCCGTTCAACTTGGGAAAAGCTTGCTGGTTTTAAATTCAGGTTTTAGAGCAAGAGACACAAATGCGTTTCTACATGCCAATATAGTCTTTGAAAATGTGTTTACCAATTTAGTTCTATGTTTAAAGGAGACCATAGAAATGATATATATTTTCAACCTTCAATTCTAAGTCTACCTATAACAAAATTAACTGATATTTTATTTCTTAAGGTGTATAAAAACTTGAGTCTTTTGTCTTCAATGTGTTTGATTTTTATTCAATTACCATACTAAGTGTCTTCTCATTAGAATGTTCCATTTATTTTATTTCTCTCTGGTTTTTAATTATACTTTTTTATTTTTATGACATGACTGAAATATTATCTTGGCATAAGCATATATTATAGATATCAATATAAGGAGAACTATATTTGAAAGTACACAATTCTGGTCCAAATTCCCATCTTATTAGAATTTGTTTTTAAGCCCTTAACATTTTAAGAGAACTTAAATCACAAAGAAACAAATGTGTAGCAGTTATTTATTTCCCAAAAAGCTTTCAGATTATCTTCTTAATCAGGGGATTAATTTCAATATCCTACACTTTGTACACCTATATTGCCATTATATATTCTGTTTGATTTTGCCATTTAATTTGATACCAACACTATTTAATATACTTGTAGTTATATTTTATGCCAATGAGTAATTATCCTAATGCATCAACAGGTATATTGCATCATTTATTTTATTTATTCACAAATTTTGTCACTAAATATAATGCTTCCAGTGTTATTGATTTACTTTTTCTTCCATAAAATGGTAGTCACAACTTCAAAGTAAAAAAATATTAAAGGATCAAAGGTATTTGCCTAACATTTTTTGTAATTAATTTATAAGATAGATATATTAGGGTTAAGTACAACTAAGTAATTTATCAACTAATTATTTGGATGGAATTTTGTATATCAAGGAAAACATGTTAGCCATTGTGTCTTTTCAAAGTAATAATATATCTTCCCTTGTGCATCTAGTGCAGATAGCAACAACAGGGCACTTAGAGGGCTCCAAAATCTTTATAACAAAATATATACATGCAATATACACAATCAAGTAATTAATGAAACATTTAAGTAAGTCCATACTCTCAATAGAATAGAAATGGACTCACGTTTATAAAGGTGATTGTTTATGCTACAATTCCAAAGTGGTTCACAAAGTTTCATTCAATGTTGCTTTAAGTTTTACTATTAGTCACACTAGAATATTTTATTTAAACAAAAAACTATGTCAATCACTACTCCCCTCAGCCAATATTTTAAACTTGGCATCAAAATGGCACCACTGTGTCATTGAGATGTCATGGTTAATTCATTTGTATTCTCACTTTATTTTCTATAGAAGAACCTTTTTTTTTTTTGGTACCATGTACCAGGGACTGAACCCAGAACCCAGGGGCCCTTAACACTGAACCACATCCCCAGCCCTTTTTTTTTTTCCTTTTATTTAGAAACAGGGTCTTGCTGAGTTGATAAAGCTGGCTTTGAACTCAGGATCCTCATGCCTCAGGATCCTCCTGCCTCAGCCTCTGGAGCCACTAGGATTATAAGAGTGTGCCACTGTGCCAGGTTAAAGAATCTTTTCTGCCGCAGTCTGGCTGGGCACAATTCAGGAGCCACTTGTCAAAAGAAACGAACTTTATTTTTAGAACACACACACCACGCCACACAGCTCTTCAGGAATTCCCTCAGAGCCCAACTGCCACCACCGGCTTCCCACAAGCCTCTCAACCTCCCCCACTCCTCCTGCTCTTGAGGCCGATTGGCTGGGTCGCATGGGCGGAGCCAAAAAAAGTCTCCCAATGAGCAGCTCCGTGGTCTGAAAGGGAAGGGAAACAGCCCAATAAGCATCACCGCAGAGAAGCCAATCAGTTGGCAACTAGAAGTTTGCTGGGGCTGCTGTGAGCCAATCATCAGCTGGCACCTGGAAGTTTGCTGGCAGCTAGAAGTTTGCTGGGGCCCCTTCGGCTGTAGCTCTCAACATCTCCCCCTCTCTGTTTAAACAACAAGCATGTGGCTTAGGGACTGTGCCTGCCTTAGGTTGTCCAGTACTACATATGGTCCTTACCCGTCATCGGATGAGCTGACCTCAAGGCGTCAGCCTCCTGTCTTAGGTTGGTACCATTGCAATTGGATCTTACCCGTCATTGACTACCGGTCCAGCATACAGCCACACCTGTGGATAGGTCTTTGTACCAGCGGGGGG
>NW_026000250.1:1727288-1752836 GCF_001458135.2 Marmota marmota marmota
ATATATATATATATATATATCCCCCTTCTCAGGAGGTTGTTTTCCTATGTAAGAGTTTCATTTGATTATTAAATGAGGAATTTTTTTTTTTTAAATTCACCCTCTATATTCCAAACTTTATAGGATCTCCTGAATTCTTTCAACTAAATACAACCTGTGGTAATCTGACTTATCAGGTTATACATAAAAATTATTTCAATGAAAAGATTGTATAAGTAGAAATAAAATCAGAGTATTGAACAGACAGCATACAGGTAAAATGCCTTAAAGACACGTGGGAAAAATAAGAATTCATACCCCATTTGAATCAAATGTATGATATATGATATGTCAAGATCGTTGTAATGTTTTGAGCAACTAATAAAAAAAAAGAGAAAAAAAATTTACCACATTATCACTGAAAAATAAAAAAAGAACAAAAGTGAGTATATGTAATAATTGGTAAATCTATGTAAAATTTATAATTTTACTAATCATATTGTACCAATGTCCATTTCCTGGCTTTGAAAATAGATTATGCCTATTTTAAATGTTGCCATTGATAAAAGATGGATCAGCATTAAAAAAAAAGACAAGCAAATCCATTAATGATAGTTATAATTTATAAATTCCTGTTGTTTTCACTAAAAATGCACCTGTTGAATATTATGGCAGTTTAAATAACTTTTCCAAAATATTCTTTTCCTGCAGCAGAATATGAGAATTATTTACACATTGATCAAGCAAGATTAGCCACTTCATTAGTTCTAAAATGCAAATGGTTCTTTGCATCCACAATTCAGAAAGACATGAGTAACTCTATGCTTATATGTTTTATAAAGCTAATGTAAATATTATATATAATTTTCAATAGAATATATTTTCCATGTTTTCTTGGAATGTATATGGTCATCTGTTAGTACTTAATCATAGAGGTTACAGTAGCTGTCACGTTAACAAATATTTGAGACAATCAACATATAAAGAGAAAAGGTTTATTTCTTTCATAGTTTCAGAAGTTTCAGCTGTTCCCATTGCTCTTGGGCCTGAGACAAGGTAGCATGACATGTTGGGGAGTATGTGAAGGAAAAAGCCATTCTCCTCATTGCCAGGAATCAAAAGAGAATGAGGAAATAGCTGGGGTCCCACAATCTCCCTTAAGTACATGCCTACCAAGACCTGAAGACCTCCCACTCAGCCCTGCATCTTAAAGGTTTCAGCACCTCCCAATAGTTTCACTCTGCATAACAAGCCTTTGACCCATATGCCTTTGGGAAACAGTTAAGATTCAAACTATAGAAGAGGAATATGTCAAACTACATTTTTTCTACTGAAAGTTAATTTTTTTCAAATAATTTCTATGGTAGATATATATATGTATAAACATAAATAAATTGCATTCATTGGTGTTCATACATTCTGGAATACTAAAAAGCACAAAGCCCCACATCATTTATGTTTGTTCATAAAAAGAGATATACCTTCTCTGTCTCAGGTATAGTTTTTTTTTTTTTTTTTTTCTGAAATTTCAGGTTAAAGAAATTGATTATGTGAGTACCTGGTTAAAATGAACTTGATTGGAAGTTCTAAAAACAATTTAACATTATAACTCCTAAAATGATAAATAATAATCTGTAGCACTGTACTTTACAAATCTAAATCAGTAACTATATTTTCAAAGACATGTCTTCAAGGATGAGTAGTTTTACACAAAATTTTGAAATGATCAGACTCATATGAATATTTGAATAAATTAGATACAACATTGTATGTGCTTGCATATCCCAAATATCTATAAATATCTGACAATCAGAAATGTTCCTAAGCCAAAGCCTAACAATATCAAAAAGGAATGAAACAATGTATTCCTAGAAGATCATAACATGTTTTCACCTAAAAATTCTTCAAGTATATGTGAAATTTTAATTGATATTTGTTTTTCTTGAAAAACATTATCTTCACATTTTTGAATACTTCATAAACTAAAAACCAGCAGTATTTACCATATCCTTTTGACCGCAAATTAATTGGAGGAGAGTAAATTATATTTTCAGATGCCCTTATTTGTGGCATAGTTCTGCTATTATTAAATCAGACTAACTGTATTTTCCATCTAGTTCCAATCACTAATGGACATGCCAGACATATATTTTCTTCTTTATTTTCCTGGTTTTCTTATCCTGTTCAAATGTTTTCACATTCCTTCCTCAATGTCCATTAGAAAAATTCAGCCTGAGTTAATATAACATAGAAAATACTCTACACTACTTGGTGCTTGCTGTTGGTTTACTTCTTTAAGCTTAGTGAAAATAAATATTCTGACCAAAATTATTGAACAGTATCCTCCTGTATTCTATACTCAGGAACAGTTTACATACAGAAGGCAATGTCAGCACAGTGATATATTAGAGGAATCAAGGGGGAGGGGGAACCAATTTGCCAAATAACCCCCATCTCACATCTATCCTCCCATACACAAGTGTTCCATAACAATGATGACCATAGTTAATAGATACAAATTCTTTATTTAAGTCACTAAATATATAAGTGTAGTTTAGACTGAAAAGAGGAAATAATATAAGTATAGTTTAGACTGAAAGAGAAAAAATTAAGCCCAAATATGAGGAATGAAATCATAATGAAGAAAGCTAAGTAGGCAGAATCCCATAACATGCAAAATATATTGTGAGAGAAAGGCTTTCAAAAAGGAGTGGGGGCGATAATCTGGACTATTTCAAATTTTGGAATAAACCAGATTATTATTTATTATAAATTAAGAGACACCTCAAAAAAGCCTCTCTAATACATGATTGGGCGAAATATGCTTCACAATAGATGAACACTACTTAAAGTGAATAGTCTATATTTCAGTTTATAATCTAGTTTTGTAACTACAGTTCTGCCTCTGTTGATGTTTGACACAGCAGAGAGATGAGTCACATCAGATATACAATAGCCTATAATAACTTATGTTCCTTTTTTGTAAGAAGTACTCCATGAAATGCTTTAACACAAGTTAGTGTTTTTTTTTCTTTTCATTTGTAATGAAGGAAAAATTAGAATCAATGTAAAACTATTTTTAGTTTCTCCTTTTTACACTTTTTATCCTTTCCCTCTTTAAGCTTTTGACCTTAATTATACGGGTAAACATGGTAGAGCAAAAGGGTATAGAATTAAGGTATTGATTTTGAAGAAAAGAACTAGGCTTGTAGACATGTAATAAGACCTGTTTGAGGGGCTGAGAGTGGTATATATTTTTCATATTCAAAACTGTATGTTTAGTATTGGGTATCATTTTAAAATTTATTTGTTTTAGTTGACAAATAGTAATCATATATACTTATGGAGTACAATGTGATATTTTGACATATGTATACACTGTAGAAAGATTTAATCAAATTAATTAACATATCCATCCTCTCACCAATTTACCATTTTTGTAGAGTTTGAACATTAAAAAACTATTCTTTTCGCCAGTATTAAATCTATAAGTTATTAACTGTGGTCATTTTGTAGTACAATAGATCACTAAAACTTATTCTTCTAGTCTAAAGGAAGCTTTGTACCTTTTAATCAAAGTCTCTTTTTTCCATCTCTCTACCCACCAGCCTTTCTAATGTGGAATCAAAAAAAGTTATCTCATAGAAACATAACAGTGGTTCCTTCACCTTCTGAATATAACCCTCCTTTCTCTAAGGGTTATTTTTTAAAAGAACATTTTTTTTCTCTCTTCTCCCCCTTCTCCCCATCCCTTACAAGATTAGGAAGACTGTGCTATCATTTCTTCCCCTAGTTAATTGTCCTTAAACATACCCACTACAGGAAGGAGATGCCTGCTGAGGATCTGGGAAGTGAATATCTCCCAAATTAACAAGTGAATCCTAACACCCCATGAGGGCCCCTAGTACCCCTAACAGTGCAGCACACCTGGAATGTAACTCCTCAAGAGTTTCTTTAAAATCCCCTTGACCTTCCTGATGGGGAGAAGTCACAGCCTTTGGGACAGGAGTCCCCAGTGTTTCTTCTTTGCTAGCAAAGCAATAAACCTTCTTTTTCCTTTTCCTCAAAACTGTGTCCTCATTATTAAATTGGCATTTATGTGCACTGGGGACAGGGACTAAGCTTTCAGTTACAGAAACACATAAGACTGGCACTATTTAAAACGAAAAATCATTCTCACAATTAGAGGCAGGTATTTTTTCTTTCTTTTTATTTTTCTTTCTTTCTTTTAAGAAATCTACGTGGAGGTTCGACCACAAATAGTTCATTTAAAATTGTGACAGGGTTTGAAAGTTTATTGAAAAGAAACACACCTTGTCAAAATGATCAGTAGTAAGTTTTAGTTAACTATGTCAAACATCAGAATTAGTTTCTAGAGATATATATAAAATATCATGTATATCACAGTTACATATGTATATTTTCAAGTTGGTAGAGTAATCTTTTTGGCCACTACCTATGTTCCTGGTCATTCTTGTGTTTTATGTGATAACTGGTCTTAGACTAACTTCTGACATTTTATACCAGAATAAAATCATAGTGCTGTTTTATTAAAATTCATTAGAAAAAAAATCCAATTTTTCCATGAATTTTGGATTTTATATAGTAGTTTACCAGAGAAACAACAAAAAAAAATCCAAATTAAAGATAAAAGGAGGGTAATCTGTTATGTTAGTAAGAAGATGCACTCCTTGAAGCATTATGCACTTCAAGGAGAATGCTCAACTCTTAAATCAATGTTTAAAATATATTTGGATAATAATACTTCTACTTCATAAATAATAAAACAAGCTGTTAAAGGGTATCTGATTAATACTTTAGGCCAAGAGGAGTCAAGTGTAATGGGAAGGGTGATGTCATTTGAACAAAATAAAAATGCAATGTCTTATACGACTGACAAACTGAGACTGAAATACAGATGCTCTAAATCATGAGTATAAACAGAAATGCAATATATTTTAAACAAATGTTAGTGAATTCATGGAAACCATCACCTCTAAATAAGCAAGTCCAACTGAGAATATATGTATATGTAAATGGAATTTAGTTTTATTTAAGAATAATGTTCTATAGTAGGTTATAATAGTGAATTAAACTAATTATAGCAGAATTAATTTTTTATTTACATGCTTACTTTACTAGACAATAAGGTCCATGCTGTCACAAAAACCTATCTCATTCCTTCAGATTCTTTTATCAGCAAGCACTGGATCTGACACATAGAAACTATTCCATGTATTTATTAAATAAATAACAACAAATATTCATTAAATATTTACTAAGTTTCAAGTGGTTTGTTAGACGTAGGTTAGAGAAAATTACAAGTCATCTTCAGACATTAATTCTCTATATCCCAACATTAGATGGTAGACTTTACCACATTAATACCTTTATAGCTTAAAAATTAATCCTAGAAACTTATGAGTACTAAAAATAATTCACATAAGCAAGGAAGACTAGATTGACATTGATCCTGAAGGAATAGACTAGGAAAGTAACTAGTATATTTACAATCCTTTAATAAAATGCCACCTGATAATTATTTACCAGAGATTTCCTTGTGAGTTACCTGTGAGTTAAATGGGAGCCATGCCTTACTTTATAATTAAATGTATGATAAGAGAAAATATATGGGAAGTAAATGAATGCAAATAGATACACCAAAGGTAATATAACTAATTTAATGATCATAAGTATGAGATTTTTAAATAAAAATTCTCTTTTATTAATATTCCTATATTTGACCCCCAAACCCCTGCTAAATCTATTAGCAAAACACGTCAGAATAAATGTTAATATTCTATTATAAAAGTGCTTGATAGATAAGAGAGGCCTCTAAGTTACAATTAACAAGGACTCCACTTACATTACATTCTTTTTTTTTTTTTTAGAGAGAAAGAGAGAGAATTTTTTAATATTTTTTTTTTAGTTTTTGGTGGACACAACATCTTTTATTTTATTTTTATGTGGTTCTGAGGATCGAACCCAGCACCCCGCACATGCCAGGTGAGCACGTTACTGCTTGAGCCACATCCGCAGCCCAACATTCTTTTTGTAATATTTATTTTTTAGTTATCATTGGACACATTACCTTTATTTTATTTATTTATTTTTATGTGGTACTAAGGATCAAACTCAGGGCCTTGCATGTGCTAGGTGAATACTCTATAGCTGAGCCACAACCCCAGCACCTACATTGCATTCTTAATCCAAATGTTTTGTAACAGAAACAAATAAACTATTTGTATCAGTAATATATTTCCAAACTTCACCCACCTCTATGGGTCTAATCTATAAACACCATTTCCCTGGACATTTAACATATGCTTGTTCTGGACCTAAAATCATAATACTAGAAGGACATATGTGTAATAAATTGTCTTTACAAGAATGAAGGGTGTTAATTTAGAGGTGAAATGATTGGGTTATGAGAGCCTTAACTTAATCAGTGCATTAATCCAGTGATAGGGCTTAACTATGTGATAACTATAGGCAAGTATTGTGTAGCTAGGAAGTGGGTCACAGGGGGTATGATCTTAGAGTTTATATTTTGTCCCTGAGGAGCAGAGTTCTCTGTCTCTGGTTTGTGGTTGCCATGTTCTGAGCTGCTTCCCTCTTCTACACCTTTCTGCTATGATGTTCTGCCACACCTCCAACCCAGAGCAATGGAGTCAGCCATGCATGGACTGAGACCTCTGAAATGATGATCCTCTAGTAAACTTGTCCTCCTCTAAAATTGTCTTCTCAGCTCCTTTGGTTGCAGCAATGACAAAGCTGACTAAAACAAAGGGCTTTTCACCCTGGAAGAACACATTAAAGATCCTAGTATGTTATTACTATAAAACAAACAAAATTATGAATATGAAAATGCTGTGAGGGTTGGGGTTTGGGGATGCAGCTTAGTGGTAAAGCATTTGACTAGCATGTGTGAGGCCCTAAATTCAATCCACAGCACAAAATAAAAATGCTATGAAAAGCTAGCATCATTGCAAAAGAACATTATGATGTAATTTAGGTCATGCCACACCAAAATAAGACTGTAAAAAATTAAAATATGCAGCTCCAAAATATGCCTTCATGGCAAAGGGATTGTTTCGAGTTATTCTTTTGAGAAACTATAGACACTGGAAAAGCTCTGAGAAGTTAATCTTTTACAAGGGAAATTTAAGTCTATAAAGGAAATTTCCAGTTTTAAAGATGTTTTCCTCTCTGTACGAAGAAGAAAAGGATGACAAAAATCACTAGAGACTCTTAATCAATGGGAAAGCATTGACTTAAATATACATAGTATACCACCATTGTTTGTTTTAAGGTGCTTTTCCTGATCATATGAGAGAGAGAGAGAGAGAGAGAGAGAGAGAGAGAGAGAGAGAGAGAGAAAGAAAGAGAGGGAGGTGGGGATTGAACCCAGGCAACTATAGTGTTTCACTAAGTTGCTGAGGCTGGAAGTGAGTTTGCCACATCCTCTTACTTTGGCTCCCCAGTGGTTGGGATTAGAGAAATGTACCACCATGCCTGACTCTATCTAACCTTAACCATTCCTTTACTTATATCCTTCTTTTTCTGTTTCAGAGAATCATGATATTTAAGCCTGAAATCAAGCCATTTCTTTGAGATCCATGTTAGAGATGGGACATGTCTCTAGGTTATCTCACAAGAAAACAGGAGATAATCATGCTATTGACTCGCTGATTTTCTCTTATTTGTTTGCTTTTTGTTTCAGAGAGTCCCAGGTAATAATTCCTGAAAGGTGGAGGAGAAAGTTATTTTTTTTTCTCCCCACAATGGTATATAATGCAAAAGGTACTGAAAAAGACTCTTCTTAATGGTGGCATAATAAGAGATAATGAAATAACTAAATCCTAGCCATTCTTAGCCCAGCCATATGGTTTCATGGATTAGACATGGTTTGTTTATTTATTATACCAAAGAAGAGGGGTCATCAGATATCCCAATATCTATGACATTAATTTAGTTTAAATTAGAAAACATTATCTAATGTTTAGCCTTTAGGAAGGCTTTCCCGGTTAGTTTCTTATAGAAATCAAAAGATAGGAATTAAGAAGGTGAAACTAAATTGATTTGTTCTCCCCAAATTGGGGGCATTTTACATTTCAAAGGTATCATTAACATAGAAGTGAAAACATCTGTGTCACTGTTTCTGAAACTGGCTGTGACCTAGGCACAACTAGACATATATTCCTTAAATATCAATAATTTTAAGTTTTCTTTCAGTAAAGTCTTCCAGAATCCACATGCAGACAGTTTGGAACCTATTTTTTTTAAGAACAGACATGTAGCTGGGCATGGTGGTGCATGACAGTAATCCCAGAGGCTCAGGAGGTTGAGGCAGGAGGATCGAAAATTCAATGCCAGCCTCAACAATGGCCAGGTGCTAAGCAACTCAGTGAGACCTTGTCTATAAATAAAATACAAAATAAGGCTGGTGATGTACCTCAGAGATTGAGTGCCCCTGAGTTCAATCCCCAGTACCAAAAAGGAAAAGAAAAGTGTGGTCGTTTGCTGAGGATATGGCTGGTTCACAGGTTAAGCACCCATGGGTTCAATCCCTGGTTTAAAAAAAATGCTGTACAGAAAATCATGTTTGCCAGTTTGGGTTGTCAATGACTACTGTGTCACAAGCTGAAAATCCCTAGAAGAGAGCATAAAAACTACCCATAAAAAGAAACATGTGCCCTGGGGCTAGGAATGAACCACAGAAGCACTGGGTTCAATCCCTAGTACCATAAAAGAAAGAAAAGAAAAGGAAAGGAATGGAAAGGAAAGGATCCCATGAAGAGGCATGATGAATATTTTCATGCTTGTGCAAAGGTGCCCCAAAAGTCCTCTTTCTTGCCATCTAATTGACAAGAAAATTTTCCCCTGCACTTTGCTAAAAATTCCCTCTTTACCAACTGATCCAGGATGCACATTTGAGCTACTTTTTAGCTGCTGGACTCCTTGCTGATTGACCATGCAATAAAGCATTTTTATTTTTGCAAAAATCCAGTGCCATAATAATGGCTTCTATGTGCTTCGAAACTGAACCTTTGCTTGATAACATTTCTGTAATGAATATCTAAATTTAGTATAGAATTAATCATTTTAGTCATTTGGTTGATATCAAAGATAAAATTCTAATCAGAGCTCTATACTTTGGAGTATCAATTTCAATTTATTAGTCATTGAGTTAGTTAAAATATTATCACCAAGGATTCTTAATTATGTACTGACTCAAATTCATATGACATAGAAAATAAAGGAATGGAAAAATGCCCACTCTGTGACAATAGAAAGAGCACTTATGCAAAAGTCTAAATTTGTAAGGGCACTCAACAATATTATAAAGCTAAAAACCTGGAAATATCCTGTTTAATACGTAAAGTGCTATGCAGATAAACCTTTAAAATTCTTTTCTCTTTTCTATTGCTTTGAATAAAATATAGTTTCAATGCCTTTTAAAACATTGACTTATTTTACTTAAGGTTTTAAGGCTATTGTTGCCAGTATATTCAGAATAAGGCATAGAACTGTAATGAATATGGATGATTTTGTTTCAGAATGTGCTCAATACAATGCCACAAACAGAATAAGAACATCTGTTTTTCAGAGATATAACGGTTGGATTTTGATGCTGTAAAGTGAGACAATGGTAGGTATGAGAGATTAGTATATTTTGATGTGAGGTTTAGAGATTTCAGTAAGGGATGTGGTGTGATCATGTAGTCCCTACCCCCCTTTTGCCAAAGATCAAAGAGAAACTTTTTGAAACAAATAAAGAATCCCAATTGAACAGATCAACCAATTGGGATGTTATAGAAAAACACTTGAAAATATAATTAGCACATCAGATCATATTAAAAATAACACTCAGCATTTATTTTTTTCCTGGAATACTTTTGTAGACATAAAACAGGATTACAACTATCTGAATTGCATCTAAGGAATTTTTTATCATTTACAATACACATTTCTTTGTTTTACATGAAGCCAGTGGACCCTGAAAGACTTATTTTTAAATACCTATATAATAAACATTGATTTTACATTGGTAGACTATTATACATTTGATGCTGGAAGATCAGAAATCAGTTTCCTTTGGATTAAGCCAGTTCTGTTACACTTATATTAAAATTTGGATATTAAAAATAAAACAAGCATACCAAGTATTGATAGAAATAAAATATGATATTGTATTAGGAATTAAGATACAGAAAAATATGTACTTAATAAATATGACACAATCAAGGTGTGGACATTACAGTCCTGTGTAAAAATGGGCAGAGAGATCACAGAAAGGTTTCTAGAAAGACCAAAAAAGAACCCAAAGTTAAAATGTCAAAAATAATAGAAAGTTCTGGATGGACTCAGCAGAGAAACTTGTGCAAATGATAACGTTTCTCTTTCAATTTGGAGGGAAAGATAATCAATTACAGCAGAGAATGTGTAGTAAGGAAATATAATCTAATGAGGGTGAGAGATGGAGTGACTTTTTATAATATGTCTTTCTTAGAAAATGACATTCATTTCTTTCATTCATTTATTTTTTTAAATATTTATTTTTTAGGTGTAGATGGACACAACATAATACTTTTATTTTTATGTGCTGCTGAGGATCCAACCCCGGCCCCGACCATGCTAGGGGAGCACTTTACCACTGAGCCACAATCCCAGCCCCTATTTTTAAAGGAAAAGGAGCCTGGGAACATAGAAAGAGACTAAAGAACTAAAAGAGTTGATAAGGAATCTATGAGAGATTATAAGGGGCCTCAGAAATATATTGGGGTTACAAAAATGCTTTCTATATTAGGATAGTACAATTTAATGTAAATCTACTGAAAATTCAGGGCTTTGTATTGGGAAAGGAATTAGAAGATGTTTGAAAATGTTTGGACAGTTATTAAAGGCGTGGGATAGAAAAAACTAATAAGAGAGAAATATAGTGATTTCTGAACAGTATCTAGAGTCCCATTGTAGGTTAATGGTATTAATATGTAGTACGCTTATTTTTCAATACAATTTTGTGGATTTTTTCCCCAAATAGGGCTCAGTGGCTTGTGAAGAATACAATCTGTAAAGGCAATCCACATTTATAAATCAGTACTGTGAACAATGTAGGAAGCCAAGGATAATGAAGAAATAGATAATTATAATCAGGAAGGTGTTTTACAAAGTGTGTAAAACGGAGAGTAAATGAATGATTCGAAAATGAAAGCAAAGCTCAAGTTAACTAGACAGTATAACATAAAGCAATAGAGTTGTGATCATAAATAGTGAAGATTCTGTTCACAATCTTGAAACCTGTGTAATCACATGAAAATCAGGCCCAGGGAATGCATATATATACATATAAGAGCTAGAGAATCAATAAAAAAAAGCATGCAAAGATACAGTACAAAATACCTATGATGGTGGCTACCTTAACAGTTAATAACAAGTTATTTACAAGCATGAGTTTTCAATAAGCATGAAATAGGCATGGAAGGGGAATACAGAAGGATCAAAAGTATCCTTTAAATTGCTTGCCACTTTTAGCCACAGACCAAATTTTCAGTCACAGCCCATTGAGATGAATTAAAAATCAATTCTAAAACAAAATAAAAAGCTTTAAAACAGTGTAAAAGGCCTCACAGTGCACCTTGTATACAATGTCCCCAGAAGAGTATATCTAGGGAATGTACACAGGATGTGGGTAAATGGTTTACCTTAGGTGGTAATGCTATATTAGAGCTCTTCATGGAATTTAATTTTTCCACAACACTAGAAACACTACACTAATGTTAATAAAGAAAACTGCTAAAAGAAGCAGAAGAAATTGCATTCATAATTGCTGTAGATTTGGCCTCATACATTTGCTACATTATAATGCTACAAAAAGTAACATGAAAATAATTTTTCATTAAGGGCCAAGACATGTGGATATACCTATTTAGTAGCATACCAAAACAGTTAGATTCATTTAGAAATAATTTTTATAAAAAAATCTCAATGTGCCATTCCATACTCAAATTCCTAAATTATGCTTTCAAAAGATTTTTTAAAGAAAGATCTTCCAAACATTTCTGGACTGTTGAACAGAATAGAAGTTGAAGAAGTATTTTAGAGACACAAGCAATATAAGTATTATAATACATGTTCCCTCTAAAATTCTCATTGCCCAGCTGTCTTGTCTTCATGTAACCTTTGAGCAAATGACTGCACAAATGACAGAGATCTGGAAGAAGATAGTCATATGACAGAGAATAGCTTTTACTTGAAATAGGACTATAGCTACTGTTATCCATTATGTTAGTTAGAAATAAGCCACTTTATAAATTCACCTCAGGCAGATACAAAGAAATGAGAAACATTCTCCTTTGAGAATCTCAGTTAGTTCTGTTTCTGCCATCTTTAGTTTAGCACTTTGGTGAACACACTCTTTAACAAGCGTAGCTATTTGTGCAAACCCTGAGGGCAATTTAAACTCAGACATAGTCAAAGAGGGGAGGGATCTTTAAGAAAAATGTCTATATGGAAATTTTCAGGTAAATGCTAAGTAAAAGAAGGTTAGTAGATTAAACCTACAAAGTTTGTGTTTATATAAGGAATTTTTGTCACTATTAACTAGATTCAAAAAATTGTACTTCTTTTAGTTGAACATAAATATTTCTTACAATATTAAGGGTAGCTGTGTGTTGAAATACATTTTCCTTCTAATTAGCTATTAGCCAGCTGAATATAAACCAGATAAAGAAAGAACAAACAGTAGAGAGTGGCATTTGCTTTTATTCTAGCATTTAAATGTGCCATTAGGTTCTTGGTGAAATATCTTTTTAAGAGGAGGTAGAAAAATGTGTCTATTTCTGCAACCTAAGCCTCTGATTCAGATTCTAAGAATATGTCCTGTTTGGTAAGGCCTCTGAAGTCATTTAAATTTAAATCCAGAGAAGTCATTGAGAAATTCTCTTGTCCTTTGAAGTTTTAGGATCTAAAAGATAATAAAGTACTCATCTAGATACTATATTCTTAGCTAAGATAATGTGTTGCCTTACATTTTTACAAATTTAGGATCTGAAGGAAACTGAATATAAAAGTCATATTTAAGAATTCATTTAAAAAAACTAAATAGGTGAAGTTCAGGGGTTCAAGAGATTAATTCAACTTTTTATGGAAACATTTGCAATAAATCCAAAGTTAATGAACATTCTGACACTTAATATATTTAAGGTTTATAGCTTCTTGAATTTAATATCCAAAATACCCTTCAAAAGGTATACATAAATGCAATGAACCAAAAATAAAGGGCATCAGAGGACAGACCTAATCTCCATGGTATGTGTTAGCCACATTATATCAGGTTGGGAATAGAAAGTGTATAGATTAGTAGAAACAGCGTGATGATGTATCTGTGGCAGGATTTAGTTGACAGAAAAATGGTTTTTAAATAATTTCTCTTTCAGAAACCTCTTTATCAACTTATAACATTAAATATATTAAATGTTATTACAAAAGTATAATAAAATTTACAGGTATTTGAGATAAATGAGTATTTGCTCTATAATCTCAAGTTTTTGTCTTTTCCTTTCCAAAACAAGGATTTTAGAGACAGACTGGCTGGGTTCAAAATCTGATTCTTCTACTCATAATTCCACAACTTTAAGTTAATCACTTAAGCTCTCTGTACCTTCTTTACCTCATCTGTAAAGAGTTTATAGAGTTATTATGATGATTAATATGCATACATTTATTATTTACATATTTAATATTCACTATTAAATATTTATTATTATGCACATATTTATAGGCATGTAAACATAACTGTAAATGTCTTCACCAATATACATACACCTATATTTCTGTATAACTGTAGAACATATATATGTATATACATATATATAGGTTCACATATGCATACACATATAGTGTGTGGAATTGAGAAAAGAATAAGTAATTTATTTTTATTTTCATCATTCTTACTTTGTTACAGAAAGCTAATGCATGGAAGGAAGGGGAAATAGGATTAGGAAAAACAGTGTAATGAATCTGAAATAACTTTTTTATGTACGTATATGAATACACCATAGTGAATTGCCACATCATGTACAACCACAAGACTGGGATCCTAATTAGAATAAGATATACCCCATGTTTGTGTGTATATGTCAAAATAGACTCTACTATCATGCATACCCAAATGAAAATTTTTTAAGGATAAATATAGAAAAATAAAGCTAATGAGAAAAAAAAAAAGATCAGATGTTCAAAGTTGCCAAATTTTAACCCTTCTTTTTGGCTTGATCAAACTTTAGTCCCATTTCTTTCATTCCTGAAGTTGGCTTGACCCCAAACCTGAACAAACTATGAAAAAGTAAAATGTGTCCCTATCGTCTGTCAGCTTCTCTTAGGACCACAGCAAAACCCTTTTCCTATTGGACCACAATAAATATTTCTCTTGCTTGTCCAGGTTCTTCTTAAGAGTCTGTTTATCTTTGTTCTCCCCTGCTGAACTTATGAAAGAAAAACCTTGCCTATTGGATGTTGTGACCTTATAGAGTTCCACAATTGGAGCCTTCTCCCCTACTACAATAATCTTTCTTCTGAATAAAGTCTTCCTATATGTAAGTTCAGGTTTGTTTTTATTTGAAAAACAAAAATCATCCCCAAAAACATTGCTTTCTATTGGTTTTCATATTATGATTATATTGATGTTTTACTTTTACTTTTACACTTTTACTAAAGTGTTTTATATTGAAATATCGTGACCTATAGGTTTTCTGAGTTGGAACATGGATGGGTTCATTCCAGAGTGCTATATACAGAGTCTAACTTCTTAATAAAATATTTTCCTAAATATAGACTCACTACTTTAGATAAAATTTTCCAATATTTGTGTTCTTGACAATTATTTTAAATAATTGATCAATTGATTCATATTCAAATTTACCAGAATTATTGAGAATTTTAGAACACTGTTATGGTTTGGGTCTCGAATGTCTCCCAAAAGATCATATGTTATATAATGCACCAATGTTCCAAAGTTGAATCGTAAGGGCTCTGACAGCATTAGAGGATTAATCTCTCTCATGAATTAATAATTTGAATGGGCTACTTAGAGGTGATGAAAACTGTAGACAGGTGGAGCATGGGTGGAGGTAATAGTTCACTGTGGAAATGTCTTGGGGACTATATATGTCCCTTTCTCTGCTTCCCAGCTACCATGAGTTGAGCAACTTTTATCTACCACACAGTTCTGTCATAATGTTCTGCCTTAGAACCAGCCAACCATGGACTGAATTCTCTGAAACTGAGAACCAAAATAAATCTTTCATCTTCTAAGTTGTTCTTGTCAGATGTTTTTTCACAGCAATGCAAAGATGACATAAACACCTAAAATCAGTAAAGCCTCTCTCTCTCCTTATGTCACAGTGTGTGCATGTATATTAATATATATTTAAATATGTATACATATGTATGTATGTATATAATTCTACAGTACACAGTAGCAGCCAGTGACATTTTATTACTGCTGATTTCCTGCTTTGAATTGGAGAACTGTTCTTTGAACTTTTGCCTTCTGGGTGGAGCTGACTTTCAAAACCTCATCATTCCCAGGTCACAGTGTTACTCAAGATAATTTAGAGAGGTATTTGAAAACTCTCAGAAAAGCATATTGATTTTAAAATATAATGCTGTTATTTTAGTTTATTTCTCAAACATTAATTCAAATTCATTTTGACATTCTAGTCAAATTCCTTTCTAAGGTAGTCCTCACATTTAATAAAGACACATAAGGGTAACAGATTCCTTTATGATATAACGTAGATCACCCTCTGGGAAGTTCTTTTTCAAATGTCAAATTTGGCCTATCAAACCAGAACAGGATAATTCATCTTAAAGAACTGAGCAACAGTAATGGCAATATTTTGATGAGTAATATGAGTAGTTTCTTAAGGCTTAATGAATTGAATTTCCAAAATATCTTCCATCAAAAGTTTAAGGGAAACTCAGTTCTTTCAACCTCAAAATATGGTTTATTTAAAAAGGCATAAATGTTGGGAAAAACATGTCATGAAATATTGAAAATCTCTTTTAGAGGTGGTACAGTTTAACTTGGGAGGTAACAAACATTTAATAATAAATGTGAAATAGATTATTTTTACCAATATAAAATTATTTTTGTTCTAGAAAACAGTGTTCACACCATTTGACCCAGCTATCTCTCTCCTCAGTCTATACCCAAAGGACTTAAAAACAGCATACTATAGGGACACAGCCACATCAATGTTTATAGCAGCACAATTCACAATAGCTAAACTGTGGAACCAACCAAGATGCCCTTCAGTGGATGAATAGATAAAGAAAATGTGGCATAATACACAATGGAATATAACTCAGCAATAAAAGAGAATAAAATCATGGCATTTGCAGGTAAATGGATGCCATTGGAGAAGATAATGCTAAGTGAAGTTAGCCAGTCTCCAAAACACAAATGCCAAATGTTTTCTCTGTATAAAGAGGCTCATTCATGGTGGAGTAGGGAGGGAGAGCATGGAAGGAATAGAGGAACTCTAAATAGGGCTGAGGGGTGGGAGGGGAAGGGAAGGGGGTATGGGGTTAGAAATGATGGTAGAATGTGATGGACATTATTATTCAAAGTACATGTATAAAGACAAAAATTGGTGTGAATATACTTTGTATACAACCAGAGATATGAAAAACTGTGCTCTATTTGTATAATAAGAATTGTAATGCATTCTACTGTCATGTATAAATTAAAAAATAATCAGAAAAAGAAAACAGTGCTCACATATATTTGAGCAGAATGTATTTTTTTCACATTGAAAGATGATTTTCTAAAGCCCCATTTCTCAAAGAATATAATTTTGCTGATTAACCATGTCTCTTTTACTTCTAGCATTTTTCCCTCTGATCCTAACATATACTCATGGTTTATATTCACTAACTTTTTGCTATCACTGCTAAAATGTGTATTGTCACTAAAATGCTTCTTTTTAATTGCTAAAATTCATCACAAAATAACTATATTACTGGAACATTCACAAAATGATACTGTTATAGTATGTTGTTTTGGCACAGTGGGAAAAGAAAGTATTGGTGAAAAATAAAATAAAATAAGACTTGAAAATTGCTTCCAGGACTGTGTAAGTGATACAAAATATGGAGACAGCTCGGCTTGAATCTCTTTTAAGGCAGAACTATATAACATATGTCATCTTAAATACTTACAATTTTAACTCCATGGAGTAACTACTGTAACTTCAGGAGTTTAAGGGAAAAAATGGTACAACATATTTTGAAATCAATTTTTTTTTTTTAATTTACAATCTTACCTTTCCTGCCTTTTTCCCCTCGGATTTCCGCTGATTTGGGATAAAATGGAGGCAAGGGAAGCAAAACAAAACAAAACAAAACAAAAACAAAAATAAAAATTAGCTACAATTTGGTTACTGCAAATGCATATTCTTTAAAAAGCATGTCAATATTCCCAGTGCAATACTATGCTTTTTTTCCCCCTAAATGCTTTCATCTTCTAGATTCTTCAGTGGTTTCAGTGAAGTGGTATAAGAACATTGTCAATTTCATGTAAAACTATGAAGTGACATATAAAATCTTCAATTGACATCAAAAAATTAAGTTATATGCTTAGGCAACATAGGCATTAATCAAGAAAAGGCATCCTTTCAATTGGATATTTTCTTATGATATCACTTATTTCTTATCTATTTTAAATGAAGGGGCCTTTATTTCAAGCATGAATGTATTTCTTAAAACAAAAACTAGCCAACTTGGAAATTCATGAATTGGAAGCAAACATTAGAAATATCTATACTATATCAGGATACTATCTCTAAATGTTCTATCAGTTTTATTGGATCTTAGTTCCATTCTGTTTAACTAAATCCTTTCTACTATTTCTAAATGTTCTATCAATTTTATTGGTTTTTAGTTCTATTCTGTTTAACTAAATCCATTCTAAATCTATCATGATAAAGTAGCAAGTTACTTCAATTTTTAAGATTCAAGAAACATTTGGGTCATTTGTCCTTACAGATTCACTCTCCTTTGTAGATATTCACAAAAGTCCTCCTGCTCATTTTTTTCCTTTCTACAGAAAGGCAAAAGTTCTTTAGAGGGTATTGTTGAGTACAAAGAATCAGAAAATTGAGATGAGGGTAGTATTCATTCTGAAATAAGGGTAAATAAAAAGGGAAACATAGCCAACATCATATGAGGATAAATGCTCTGTATTTTTATCTAATTATTTTATCAGATATTACCTGGCCAAGAGTCTATATATTTTTCTCTCATTTTAATATAATTGAGTTAAACAATTAAAATTGCAATGAGTATCCAAAATCATCCTAAAAATAAAATTGTACTTTTTGTTCTTTTACATTGTGTATTTAATTTAAGCATAAGATATCAATAATGTCCATCTACATCCATCAAATCCAATCAGCAATGGATCAAAGTTAGAACTTGATTTATCTGTGAAGCCATAGCCTGAGGATAATACCTTGAGTATTCTCTTCCAATAAAGTGTTCTTACATTTCAGTATCTTTAACCAACCAGTATTTAAAGCTCTCTTTATTATGAATGAGAATGTTTTAATAACAGATTCAAATTTTTAATTTTCCAAATGAAAAAAATCTCACAGACCAAAAATCCCTAAAACTTCAACCAATATCTAAAAATACAACATTGAAAATACCATTACCTATTCTGTAAAATCATAATGGATCATTTTGTATTTGTTCCAGTAGAAATTACTTTCAAGAACATAATACATGTTAGCTATTAGATGTTTTACCATTTATCACTGAGCAATCCAAAAGCATTCAGATATTTAGTGAGCCAAGTAAAGGTATAAAAATGTTAATCATCTCTATCTTGGTAAAGCATTTAGTGAACTATTAAAAATTGAATGACAACCAATACTTAAGGCCAGTTAAACATTTGGAGGTTACAATGCCACATCTACTAAATTTCTTAATTGAGAGTTCTAACTGAATATAACTGATAAAAAAGAGACATGAAATATAGTATGTAAGGGAAGTTACAAAGTTTGTTAATGTCAAGAGTATAACCCAATGAAAGGAATATCCTAAATTTTCAGTAATTTCTCTATTAAATTGCATAGTATTAGGCAATATAGTAGAAAATTATGTCAGGTAAGTCACCACAGTGAAATATTATTCATGTATGCTTTGATGCAGCAGTTCTGTTAACACACTTAAAAAAAAATCAAAACCAAGTAATTTTGGTATTCCTCAATATCTATGTACTTTTGTGATCAGTGGGAACTAGACATATTATATTTGTCTGTTTGGGTATGTGTATTCAAACCACAAGCACAAAGGGTGAGGTCAATAAAAGATAAAATCTATAACCCAAAATAGTATTGCTATTGTGTAGTCTCTGAATACTCTTTTTTCCCATCCCCAGGTTTATAACTTCTCTTTTTTCTTTACCTATCTGTATAAAGTACAAGCTATTATCTACATTCTGGCTTCAAGTAGGACATTTTTGTGCATTGCTTCTGCTTACAGTGTGATGGTAATCTGAACATAAGAATTAGAAGATTAATGATAGACGAAAGAGAGAAAGTTGGAATTGGAAGTCAAGGAAGCTATACCTATACACACAATTACCAGAAAGGGAAAGAAACCTACTAGAGAACCTATCTTGAATCACTTTCTGCAGATTAGAAACAAAGTAGAAGAGGGCACAGAAGAAACAATGTATTTGATGAGTGCTGATTTACTTTAAAAGATGACTTCCATCTCACCCAATAAAGCACCAATCATCATTAAATATTTGACCAATGGGTCATGTACATTATCAACTTGAGATATCCTTTAATGATTAATATTTAACAACAAACACCAGAATGTCATTGACCGTCTTCTGTAGGACCCACAGTACTGATGATGGTAACTCTTCTGAACGTCATGATCAAAATGAAAATGTTTATCACTGTGAACACATAGTAGATCCTTAATATTTGTCTAATGGATACATGAAACTGGGTAAGAAACTTTGTGTGTGTGTGTGTGTGTGTGTGTACTATGAAAAAGTAGCAGCTTGTAAAGTGTGTGATACCATCCATTGTGGAACACCTTTCTCCAGTATGCACTTAAAAATAAAGTACATAGATGCTGCAACTGAGAAAAATGTCACAATTTTAACCTCAATTTGTATTTGGTTTAAATCCATATAACTACTATGTTCAAGTTCATTTGTTTTGGTAGAAGGACACATGTGGCATGATATTTCAGAGATTTATTCAGTTATCTCCTCAGAGTGTTGGTGGCTTTAAAGAAAAGCCACTAGTAAATCTAATAACAAACAAGCCTAAATTTCTTTCTCAGAATGTTTCATTATTATGTCTTTCCTTTCTAAAATGTAAATTGCCACTTCAGAAGAATAAACTTATCAAAATGTATCTAGACATTACTACTGCCTTATTCTGCTTTTCCTAAATTTAAGATTGGCATAAAGATTGTATAGGTAGTGTCTACAAAACAGTAAAGAGTATGGAACATTTGAAATAAGATTCAGGTTTGGGCTGGGGATGTGGCTCAAGCAGTAGCGTGCTCGCCTGGCATGCATGTGGCCTGGGTTCGATCCTCAGCACCACATACAAAGATGCTGTGTCCGCAGAAAAACTAAAAAACAAATAATTATTAAAATTCTCTCTCTCTCTAAGACTCTCTCTATCTAAAAAATAAAAAAAATTCATGTTTCAGTTCTGGTTCAACAAGTAGCTATATATTCTTATATAAGCAAACTTTGGAAGAATATATATTTACCTCAAACATCAAAGCTATGACTTAACTACATTTTTGGTGCTATTGGTAGTGACAATGATTATATCAATTATAGGAGCACTAAAAGTATAACCACCATTGTAACTGTTATTATTATATTTCATTTATTGTGTGAGAGGAATTCCAGTAAATTCTTTCCTATATCATCTCATTTACTTCTTATAGTGACCCTATGATTGTGGGCATATCATTCTCATATTACATACTAGAAAGATGTATATCAAAGAAGTTAAGAAACCTACTTAGATCCTCTATTTGTGAGGGACAAAGCTGAGGTTTGAAACCAAGTCTACTGGATTCTTAATATTCTAGAATGTAAGGTGCATGGCAACTGGGACTTTTATCATTTTGGATTTAGAATACTGCTATATTCTCAAAGCCTAAAAACATGCCTGGCACAATGGAGACCTACAATGAATATTTGCAGAATATTTAAAGAACAAAATATACTCTTTTATCCTCTATATTTGTGATTATACATAATTATAGCCAGGATATAATAATTATGAATATTAGTTAAAATAATAAATTTGCAAGCCATACTGTTTGGTTTCAACTGCTGGCTGTATACCTTATTATCTGTTACCTAATAAATGTTTCTTTTTGTCCTTTTGTCTTAGTGCCATCATTTGTAGAATGGAAAATTAGGATTTCCTAATTCACAGTATGTTTAAGGAGGATAAACTGGGTAAATTTAGTACTTCAAAGAGTAGCTGCTACTTGTTTGAGCTATCTACTATTAGTGATAATTTATTTTATCCTCTTCAATGATACATAATTTCAATGTCATACAATCCTACCATTTAAACTGTGAAGTCAACATTTTTAGTATACTCAGAACTCTGTAACCATCACTGCAGTAAATTTTAGAATATTCTCATTACTCAGAGATTCTCATTACTATCATCCCCTTATGTTCCTAGCCATGCTCTCAGATATAAGTAACTATTAACATATTTTCTGTCTCTATAAATGTCCCTCTTATAGAAAAATAAGTAGAGTCATGATCTTTTTTATTGAATTCTTTCACTTTGCATAATGATTTCAAGGTTCATTTATGTTGTAGCATATTTCAGTAATTTGTACTTTTTATGGTTAAATAATACTTAGTTGCAAATATTACCATTTTGTTTAAACATTTATTCATTGGTGGATGTTTGGATCATACATTTGGGCTATTATTAATGATACTGCTATAAACATTCATGTGTAAGTTTATATATTAATGTCTGTTTTTATTTGCTGTAAGTGTATTTCTTGGTGTGAAATTAATAAGTCAAACAGTAATCCTATAACCATCTGAGGAACTTCTAGATAGTTTTCCAAAGCAACTGAACCATTTTATATTCCTTCCAGTAGCATAAGAGGGTTCTAATTTCTCCACATCCTCACCAACAAGATAATTTATTTATTTATTTTTTAAACATTTTTTAGTTGTAGATGTACAAAATATCTTTATTTTTATTTATTTTTTATATGGTGCTGAGGATCAAACCCATGGCCTCACATGTGCAAGGTAAGTGCTCTACCCCTGAGCTACAACCCCAGCCCAAGATAATTGATTTTGAACTCTTTAACTTAACAAAGAATTTTTCTATCCAAATATTTTTAAACACTATAGGCTGATATTCAAAATTCATTTAGTTATATTCATATATTTATGTAATATGGCTATTCTACTATCTGATTTAAATGAACTATTCCAGGATGCTAAGGTACCAGTCAAGAAATTGCTAAACTTATCTTTTCAGAGGATTGAAAAGTTGCCTAATTCTTGATATTAATCCCCCATCAATTAAATATGTATTTCAAATAATAAAATTTTCTCAATTAAAGCAAAATGCACTTTTTAAAATAGCTATCAAAGTACTAAAATCCAAACTACAACTTATCACTGTTAAAATTGGAAGGAAAGGAACGTCGAAAGAAGAGATAGGAGATAATGCGACAAAGATATTGCAGTTGTTGGGCAAAGAGTGAAGAATGAAGAACACTCGATTAAAAGTATTTGAAATGGTGTTTCATGGACTCTCCATCTTTGAATTGGAATTTGACTTTAATTTCCCTTTCATTATATTCTTATAAGAATAAAATGAATTATCAGACTAGAATAAAATGAAAGGGAAATTAAAGTCATGCTTTTTTCAAGCTGGATACTGGATTCAATCTAACAAAACTGTGCAAAATCAAAATATTTTCAAAATGACCTAGGAGCAGAGTATTATGGATGACAATAAACTTCTATCTTCTTACCAGGAGTCACAGATGAGTTAGAATACAATTGCACCATTTTATCACATAATCCTTTTGATTTATTCAAAACCCCACTCTTGCTCTAGAATATCTTTATACCATGACAGTAACAAAAAGCAATGTGACATACTTATCTGCTTTCTGAAAATATTATGTCAATAGAAACAATGTTTCATTTTTAATTATTTGAATTTTACATAAAGATAACTCTGCTACCAAAGATGTATGCAATTGTCTCCCATATCACTTTAAATTACAGATCATTTTAACATGTCATTCTTGCAAATGTGAAAAATCTGAGTATGTTCTATTGTGTCTATTAAAGCTTGTAGATGTTTACAAAATGAACATCAAAGCAATAAAGGGATTATGAGTATAAACGACAGAATACAAATTATCATTCTTATTTACTACAACGAATGCATTCCTTTTAAGTGCAACAGCTACTGGATTGGTTAGTTACGTAAATTCCCAGTTTTCATACTAGATGAAAGCATGATAAAGAAATAAAAATTAAAAATCCAACTATCACACTTCAGGATAGACAGGGTATTTTAAAATACTACTACTAGCTTACTAGCACAGGTTTCAAGTGGAAGCTAAACTCTAATATAGTCAATCTATGTAACTACTAGTTAAGTTTATAACTTTCTGATAGTGTCTTGAACCTAAATTATAATTACATTTCTTTTAATCTATCTCTAAAGTTTGAGTTTCAATTAGTATGTCCTAACTTTAAATTAGAATTTATAATTATAAAATGCTCAATACCAGTATTTTAGGGTTGTCTGTTGATTATTTGTTATGTCAGAAAAACTTTATCCTCTGGAATTGTCATATAGTTTCCTTGAGTTCTTGGCTCTGATATATTCTGCCAGTTCTAACCCCAATAGCAATTCCATGCTGAACTTCTTTTAGTGTATTTCTGTGGAATTTTCAGCCTATTTCAAATTATAAAAGGAAACTGACAGGATAAATCTGTTTCACATTATGTGTTTTTGTTCTTGTTGTTTGTTTTGCTTTGCTTTTGTCTTCCTTTCTTTTTTGCAGTGATGGTGATCAAACCCAAACATTCATTCATACTAGGCAAGCACTCCACCACTGCCTTACATCACTGGTCTATTCATTTCTCTAGCTGATTTTTTAATTTTTTTTTTAATATTTGTGAGGTTTCAAGTGCGTCTCAACTCTCCAAAGTGAAGCTGACTAGCTGTAGTGGATGGAATAGTGTTCTCCAAAAATTCATGTTCACTTCAACCTTGAAGTTTGACCTCATTTGAAAATAGAAACTTTATATACAATAACTAAGAATCCAGATTTTAATTAGTCTTGGATTTAGGGGGAACTCATATCCGATTACTGATTACCTTGTAAAAGATGAAACACAAATTCTCAAAGAGAAAAAGTCCAGGTGAAGATGAAAGAAGAATTTGAAATGATGAAGCTATAAGCCAAGGAATGTCAAGGACTGCAGGTGTAACCAGAAGTGGAAAGGATTCCTCCCACAATTTTTCAGAGAGAACCTGGCCCTGAGAATACCGTGACTTCAAATCTTTAGCTTGTAGGACTATCAAAGAATAAAATTTATGTTATTTTAAGCCATATAACTTTGTGATAATTTGTTCTGGGATACCTAGGGCTAATATAAACATCCCAAATAATATGTTTTCATTTCAGGTAAAGAACTAGCTGGCTAGGTCAAAATATGGGTTGTTCTATCAGGTAATGAATTTATCAAACCAAAATGCTTTGAAAGACTTTTGAGCACAAATCATTGTTTTCTAGGTATTATGCACGTTTCTGGATGACTGGGATGGATAAGTAAGTATGGTACATGGAAAAAGCATCAGTTTTTGAATAACTAGATATAGGTTATAGTCCTTGATCACTCATTCATTTATGAAATATTTAGGAAGAGCCTATTTGGGAGTATGTGTAAATTTTTTTCATAAAAAAATGAGTGGGATAAGTTTCTAAAGGAACTCATAGTTTAACAAGGAATGCAGACACAGAAACAAATAATTATAATCTAACATTTTAGGTTTTATAATGAGCAGATAAAGTGCTTTCACACAGAAAAAGAATAGAGTTGCATAACACTGACTTCTATGAATCTCAGTTTATTAATCTATAAAATGAGGACAAAGATAACAATCCATGTCTTTCCTATTGTTAGAGGTTATTTTGGAAGTTAAATAAAATCCTTTCTTCCTGTCCCTCTGTTCTTCTTAACTCTCCCTACAAAACAAATTTTGGCATCTAATATTTTTAAATGTCTTCTGAATTTAGTATTTTATATACATTGTCTCAATTAATCTTTAAATATTTAATTATGGTAAAAATATTAACCTACATTAACATTTTTGGAAACTGAGGAACTGAGATTTCTTCTATTTTCAAAAACCAGGGTATAAATAGTATATATATAAATAGTATATATATATATATATATATATATATATATATATATATATATATATATAT
>NW_026000250.1:1755652-1770765 GCF_001458135.2 Marmota marmota marmota
CATTTCTCTGACTGCTAGAGATGGTGAGCATTTTTTCATGTACTTGTTGATTGATTGTATGTCCTCCTCTGAGAAGTGTCTGTTCAGGTCCTTGGCCCATTTGTTGATAGGGTTGTTTGTTCTCTTATTGTCTAATTTTTTGAGTTCTTTGTATACTCTGGATATTAGGGCTCTATCTGAAGTGTGAGGAGTAAAGATTTGTTCCCAGGATGTAGGCTCTCTATTTTTTTAATCCACTCCTATTATATAAAATAAAAAAGTGTAGATGAGAGATGTGATAAACTCATCCCAATCAGTCACCTTCTAAATGAGAGAAATAAAACTTCAATGTTGATCTTTCTGAATTCTATTTATTATCATGCATTCATGCTACCTATTGAATATGATGCAATCTCAAAGACAATGGTATATAAATATGATAGTAGAGAATTAATTGCCTATGTAAAAGGTTCACTACATATATACACACATTAAAATTATTAATTCTTGAAAATTTTTTAATCTTATAATCCCCAAGCAATATAAATAAGCAGAGGGCTTTTTGTTTGTTTGTTTGCTTTTAGTTTTCAAAAAAACCTTTGGGCATATTATGTATGAGGCCTGGGTTCAATGAACTCTCAGCACTGCAAAAAATCCCTGAAATTTTGAAAGTATATCATGATTCTCAGAAACAAAATTTTGGTAAGCTTTGTTTTCATTCAAAGATGTAAAAACTTGTAGAAAATGTACTTTTCAAAGTCTATGAACATTTTGTGTAAAATATTGAGATAGACTTTGTTTATGCCAGTTAAGAATATGAAAATATTAGATAGAGCATTCTATAACAGATTAATGTCATCAGTTGGTATACTTATCACTCTTCTGAAGATCTATCTATTGTCTATTGTATTATTCTACCCAACAAATTGCTGATCGGTTTTATCCATTCTTTGCCATAAGCGATTTTATAAATGATGGACCTTTTTTCATCAGCAGCACTTAAATATGAGTAATGAAACCAAAGGAAACAAAAACCAAACAGAACTCTAGATTGAAGAGTCACTGCTGTGGAACTTTTAGAGAGTAAGGCAATACAGTATTCATTGTAACTATTAGGACAGTATGGATAAGCCCCTAAAGAGAATTTTGAATTTATTTTCTTGGCAGTTGTACTACAACAATAATGGAAAATTCATGATAAAAAGTCAGAATTTTAATTGAGAAGTTGCCATGTTCCAGGCCTTATGCTCAATCTTACATGGACTTCTTTTTAAATTCTCCAAATATACCTCTGTGTTTGGACATGTGACTATCACATTTTACAGATGAGTTAATTGAAGCATACAGAGTTAAAACTTGTTTTTTGACAAGGCTAAAATTAGCAGAGACAGGATTCCAATCCAAATCCATCTGAGTCTGAAACCTGCTGTACTGATAACATTATAGTAATTGACAATGTTAGTGACCCTTATAGCATTTATTTTCTTTCATCTAAGTCCAATTATAAGTTTCAGGTAAAGAGTAAAGGATATTTGCTATATTAATCAACTTTAAAAATACATTTTAAAAGCCAAATACTTCCTCCTTTGTCCTAGAAAAATGAAAAAAGAATATCACAATTGAAATAAGTAAAAACATAAATAAACCAATAAAAAACAAAATGTAGAAGAAAATATTAAATGATAATATGAACAATCAGGAAAGTAGAAAAACAGGGAATGAAATATTACAATTTTCAAGAACAATGAAATCTTCTCAAAATGCCTTTTTATTACTTAGATTTTTAAAATAATGAGAGTTATATAATGCTATTGTTTAAATCACTAATGTCACTCTACCAATATCTACCAGGATACTTTGCTGCCTTGATTCTTACTAGTTTCTTGGGAAGTGATTTTTAGTTTATTTTATAAATATATATCTACTTTATTTTCTATAGATTTTTTTTGTCACAAACTCATTCCTGTATCTTTCTTCTGGAGTATCAGGGCAGTCTTATAGAATTGCAGCAATGGTAAAATATACCAATGAATTATGAGAACTATTTAACTGGTTAAGACAGGATTACTTTTACGTATTTAAAAATAATTAGTATTAAAGGTATACAAAATTAATATTTTGACGTTATATACTTGATCTCTCATAATGCAAGTAAATTTACAAAATCACTTTTTATTTAAAAAACTGCTTTCCCATCTCTGCATATCCAGTCCCATTCATCAATAGTATGTAGCCCAGACTTAAAGAAGGGATTCTGGAATGGTTTCTCAGATTGCACTTGACAATGTCTAAACATGATTATCTTCCTGTCATGTGAATTCTTTGCTCTTCCTATCTGCAAAGTAGTTATAATAAATCTATTTAAAATTCTTAACAAAACTTCCAGATTTATTTGACGAAACTGTGATAAAAATATCAATACAGATTGTTAGTTTTTATAAATTATTTTTTGTGCTGAGAATTGAACTTTGGGCATTGTGCTAAGCACACACTTGAGCATTGAGCTAGTAAGTCCATCTAGGAAGCTAGGAAGCTAGGAAGTCCATCTGCAGTCCATCCCCAGCTGTGTTAATTTCAACATCTAAAAATAATGAAATTTGTTTTATAATTCTATTAGCACATGGAATATCAATATATAGATTGGTGGTGAAAGTTGGTTAGGTTATCTAAGCCAATACTATCTGTATTTTTTTTTTTAAAAAGCATGAATTCAATCCCGAGTTAACAAAATTTTCAAAAAAAGAAAATCAATGTTCTGTCCATGGCTGTACATGAGGAATAACAGCCCATTCTGAGATGTATTGCAAGCCATTGTTTGATCACTACTCATTTGGTTTTGTGTTGTAGTTCAAGTAAGGGAAAAGCCAAATTCCTCCCAATGAGATACCATTCCAAGGGATTCTAAACTGATTTTTTAAAAAAATGTTGATCTCTTACTTCTTTTTCTCCCTCTAATAAAAAAGAGTTGAAGACAGCTTTGAATATTGGAATCTTCCTCTGCAGACCTAATTAAACCTAGACTTGCAAACCAATATTGTTGTTTTATGCAATCATAAAAATTATAGGATGAAGAAGAAGGAAGAAGAGGAGGAAGAGGAGGAGGAGGAGTTCCAATTGCAGAAAAGCCAGCTATAGTAAGCAAAAGAACACATGTACTAAAAGAAAGAGCATGATTTAGTTTCCTTTTATTATTTACATTATATCACTTTCATTAGAAAATATTTGTCTTAAGATTAAAGAACCATATTTGTCAAAAAACATACATAAATAATTGGCAAAAATTAATATTGTCACTGAAATCATAACCTACAATTGACAGCTAGAATTCAATGCAAATTTTCAGGGAGTCTCAGGGTTACTTCTGAAAATCTAAGTATATGACTGAGAGTCATTATCAGTAAGCTACTGGATTTATGAACTGTAACAGAGCTATATTAAAAATGGAAACTATTTGTGATTATATTTCTTTTTTATTTTATTCATATAAACTTTCAATTTAGAAATATTCCATCCTTCTGAAACATTTTTTCTGAAAAGCAGTTTCTTCATCTTGTTTTTTTTTTTTCAAATGTACTTTAAATTTTAAAAGAATGAATTGTATCTGAAGCCTCTTCTGTAAAATGTACATTGGAATACATTTTGGAGGCATCGGCTAAATTAAAGAATGTTTTTGTCTTTACAGTTAAAAAAGCATGTGAAAGAAGGCATTATATTTTATTTTAATGTGCAGCATCTTAATTAGACATGATTCAAATGATTATTTTAAAAATTCTTCCTTCTGAAGACATGAGTGAAATGCATTGGCTCCTTCTGCATGGATCACTTAAGAATATAAGAGTTGTCTCCAAATGTAGATACCCAGAATAGGAAAGAACAAAAAGAAAAAGAAATGCTTTGAAGCTGAGTACAATAATCCCTATATTAGTCATCTTTTAATCTAAATCAAGCAATGTAATATTCTGAGTACTGTATTAACTTTTTCATGAAGCATTATAGGATATTTGTGTGCATTTTTATGTGTGAGTGTGTAAAAGTAACTTGAAAGAGAGAACCTAAAATGTAAAAATCCCAATGGGTTTATCAGAATGCATGATTACTCTACCTTATATGTTATATTTTATATCATCTGGTTTTAAAAATACATTGAGTACATATAGCCATATACCAATAATTCATAATTCTGTCCATGGATATTGTCCCCTGTATCTGTTCTGGTATGGTTGCAAGAACCCTTTCATTTACCACCCTGCCAAACTGTTGCCCTAGTTCTCCTTGTCAAAGGTATTGTTATAGTTATTACTTCATTTGCACACCCTTACTACTCAAAATCTTCTCATTGTAGGTAACTTTTAGTTCTATCACTATTGACATGTGTCTTAGTCATGCTACAATAAAGATTATGCTATTCAATGCTGTATACTTTATACTAATATAAAACAAGAGATGCATTTAAAAAGAACATCATTTTTCTAGAAAGCGGCAAGTCCTTCTCCCATTTTAGACGTTAATTATAGAAATATTATTGAAATATATCAATTTCTTTGACTCCTTGATGGCATTCTTAAACATTACTTCTAGAGATATTGCATTACTCTATGAAAGTCAAGCTGCTAAAAGCATGCCAGGTTTACTGTAGAAAATTGAAATCACTATGTCTTCATATGCTCATAAAACTGGAGTTACATTTCATTTGGGAGTATAGCTCTTTTAAACCTATGAATATGACAATGAGAATGAAGTATAATGTAAAAAATATTTAATAAATGTATAATTTAAAAATGATTAGTTTTGCATCAAAGACCCCCCATGGCCATTGCTAGTTAAGTTGTAAATACCCTTGAAATTCTTGAGGATAGTTTAACAACTCTGCATTCGAGAATATCTGTAGCCTTAATGTATATTCTTCATTATGTTGGTCACAAGTAAATATTTCTATAAATAAAATATTGTTTTCTACAGACTAAAATATATTCACAAACAAACATGCATATTAACACATCCATAATGCATGTCATAAAATTAGTTCCAACATTGATTTCAATTAGCCTTCCACAATAAGTACAACATAAAATAGGTTAAAATTAAGCAAAAATAATAAAATTGAAACATCAGGGATTGAGACAGGAAAACTATCATAATTCATAGATATTTTAATTTTATGGTTAAGCAATTAATTTAGTTCTGAATTTACATGACAGTTAAAGCACAAAGAGAAACTTCTAAGTTTCTATCTATGCCATATTATTCATATAATTTATGAGGAGTTGAATATTAAATATTATGCATGGTGTTATGTTATGCTTTCCATATTTTAAAGCAAAAGTGAGAAGACTAGGTATTATTAGCTACTATGTGTAACAATAGGGGCAAATACACATGATAAGATCATGAATTATTACTATACATTATATTACCAATATAAGCAAATAGTCTATAATAGGAGATATTATAGCAGAGAATAGAATTTAGTTAGGCTCCAGGAGACATTGGGTGGAGTGTAAGAGGCAGGGAATCAACAAAATCAATGTGGTAAGTAAGTATCAATGAGAAAGAAGGTGGTTTGGAGTCAAATTTAAGTACTGAATCATATTTAACGTGTGTTTTAAGATCAGAGCTAGCAACTTTTCTTCTAAATTTGAGATTCTAAAATACATTTTCAGCCTTGAATTTATTGCCTATATTGATAATATCTGAAAAAAAGAAATGAGTGCATGTATGCATGAACAAGTGTAATTCTCCAGAGTCAACATACCCATATTAATTCATGAGAAGAGATGTATACTCTAGCCTTTAGAAAGTTGCTATAAGATATTCCATATTTCTAACAGTTTTTAGAAAGAACATGTAAATATTTTGTGTAACAACGTGTTTGGGTTATTTTTTTTTTTTCAAAATTTGAGAAAAATATGAAATCAACAGAGTTGCAGAGTGCACCATCTAGTGGTTGAGTATAGTGCCTGACAATATGTTCTAATGGACTGTTAAATTGTACAGGGTTCTTGATTTATAATTTTGGTTCACAGAAGTCTTATGTCTTCTCTTTTCCTCAGTTGCCATTGACCATTCTATTCCATTATTGTGAAGAGAAATGAAAACAGTGACCATGGGTTTTACAATATACACTGCCACAAATCTGTTCTATGTCTTTGTTCATAGAAAACCAGAGAATTTTGTATCAAAGAACTACTCAACAATTAATTAATACAATAATAATGGCTGAAATAGAGAGCATGGTCAAAGAATAAATGGGTTGCAAGTTTATTCATCAATCATTCTTTGCAAAGTTGGTATAACATTTGGAACATTACATGGATACTTGCCCTCCCAGAAGTTCCCCAAAACTCTAAGGGTGACCAAAGATGCAAATTACTCTACATAGTTACAATGACTTGAAATAAGTCTTCTCTATTCTCTCTAGCTCAGATATCTACTCAAGAGACTATGGAAGTGGCCCCATAACATTTGCATAATTCAATATTATGGACTGTGACATCTCTTAGCTAAATAAAATCCTTGGGGAGAAGTGTACCTTACTAGCTTATGCCAATAAGAACTTAAAATTGCCATAAGCCTAGTTATATCCTAGCAGTATATGATGACATCTCTACAGAACTGCAAAGTGTCCATACAAACCTAGTGGTAACCTTATAAGTCCAATATGAATAATATTCTTCCTAGCACTTTGGGTTATTTTTATAAGTATTAATACATATAAAAAGGGAATTTCCCCAGTTCTCCTACTTATCTTCCTATTGACAGCTTTTAACTCTCATTCTTATGACTGTTTAAAATCATGAAAAAATGGAAATTTACAAGAATGGCTTTTTCCCAAAAATAATCAGGCAATTTTACTCTTAGATCCTCAGATATAAAGTACCAAATTTTACTCATAAAAATTACCAAATTTTGAATGACTGAAAAATTTTCCTCACTAGCTTCCTTTTAAAATTAGTAAATAATCAGAAATGGTTTATTTTTAATTATCTTCTGTTATATTAAAATGGGCACACTTATAAAACAAACAGAAAAAAATATCTTTCTCTTCTATGAAAGACTAAGAAAAATAACACCTAGTTCTCTTTCTGTTTCTAGTTAGAGTGAAGCTATCTGTGATACATAAATTATCTACTAGAAAGTGAAGTATCTATTGAAAACTGCCTAAAGCTGATAATTTCACTCTATATACTCTCAAATGTTAGTGAAAAATTGCAATGATTTTACCACCAATTCCCTATGGCCAGGTTTTGTAACTCCAGACTGTATTTTGTGGTTGTGTCAGACTGAAAGTAAGACTCAGAAATAATGAAAAATGTACTTCATGGCCTTTCTGCAGTGCCATAGTCTCTTGTGGTATGACTAGCAATGGAGAATCAAATTGGAACTTCCCTGTAGTGTATGGATTCTCTAGAATATTTACTGACTGTAGCAGAACATTTATCAACAGCTCTGGCAGTTGTAGAACAACTTCTTCCTGTTATCTTTTTGTCACTGAAAAGTAAGGGGCAAGTTTCCAGCATACCAACTCTACTGATCATTCTAGCAATACCCATATTCACCAAACTAAATGGAATTCTGTGCAGAGAGATGCATTTGTCTTCTACCATGAGAGATAGATGTGTGTTCACATGAATGGATAGAAATTCATGAAAACAAAATTAAAATATATAAATGAAAATTAATACAATGAGAAAACTTGAGTTCTAGGGGACACTGTAAGTATGTTCAAACTGTCTTAAGGTTAGGTTTTACTTCACCTTGTATGAAAAATTCATGAAAAACATCAACCAATGTTTCCTGGACAATTATATTCTATTAAACATCTTTATACATAAAAATGTTTTATATATTTTTAGGATAAATATATTTCAAAATATAACAAGGATATTTTTGTCATACAAAGATAAGATGCTGTCTCACTCTAAGATTATCCAAATTTTTAGCAACTGCCCTCCATCAATTTTAATTGCCAAGTGTTATTCACAGTATGTTAGTTCAAAGCAGTAAAGTTTCTAATCCTCAGGGTGAGTTTAACTCATTTTTATAAGTTATTATGAACTGTATCTAAGTAAGCATTTGGCTTTTCTTTGTAACCCATTTCTAAGGGTGACCCCCCCGCCAAACTATTTTTCATTTAAGTGAGATGTAAACCCAAAATCACATAATTTCTCTGTTTACTTGCACAGTTTCTTCTTTGTTTTGATTTCAATTCATACATATTAAAATCTTATTTTAGACTTGTCAGTGGCCTGCATACCTAAAGACTAAATATAAAATTGGAAAATTTATAATGTAATTATACCCAGAAAAATTCATGTCAACTCTGCCACTCCTTTGATATTAGCTAACAATTTATTTCAGGTGCTGTCATGAAAGTTTCAAGTCTGGAGTTTCTCTCCTCTCTAGGCTGTTAATGCATTCTGACATTATTAATGACTCCCTTATGAAATCTCACAGTAAGCTGAAAGCCCAACTCTCTAGGTGTTAGCATTTATATTTCAGAATCACTTAGCAGGGAAGAAAACAAATTTAAACTCTTCTGTGCAGCAATTCCTCCACTCAGTCATCTTTGGGAATTGTCTGAGAAGAAAAATGAGACCTTGGTAAAATGAGGGAAGACCTTTTAGCTATTGCATGTTGTCCTTATAATTTGACTGCTACTCCCTCTTTCTTAAATGCCATGTTTGTTTCCTCTGCTATATCTTTGCTAATGCTATTGACAATCTCCCACTTTACAAGCCAATAGAATATTTCTCTTATTCTTTTTCTCCCATATGCATAACACCTATCTGTTAAAGCTTAGCTCAAATCTCACCTTTCTAAGTGTGTTTACTGAGTGCTATAGCCCACATCAGCCTCACTAGACATTAAATCTTACAGTACCCTAGATCAACAATGCACAATTTAGCACTCTTAATTAAAGGGGATAAGCTATTTTTAATGGGAATATGTTCTCCTCAACCAAGGCATGGATGGGTTTGTTGGAAAAAAAGGAAAATATTTATTGCTAATCCTTGAGGATAAATAATACAAGCATCCCAGATAATATCTTTCCTTAATATGAAAAATTAAGGAATAAAAACAATTACCCTTTTAAAATTTTGACTGTATCCTAGAACTGGCCTCAATGCTTCACAGACATTTTTTACTTGAATCTCTCCAATATCCCTATGCCATAGGTATGGTAGAAACATCTCCATTTTACTAATAAGAAAAGCAAGACTTAGAGAAACTAATTTGTTAATTGTTTTATAGTTAATAAGGATCAAACTAAGACTGAAACCCAGGCCTGTCTATTTGTAAATCCAAGTTTTTAAGGCACTGAATATGTTCTCTGACTCCCACAAGATGAAAAAAAATTCAATGGAGAGGAAACAAATACAGAAATTTTCCTGTCAGATTCAAATGTAGATAAAATCACTTGAGTAGACCTTACCTTGTGGTCTTAATATTCAAATTTTAAACACCCATTTTCTGTCTTGCCAAGAGTTAAAGTACTCCCCAAATATATGTTGGAGAATCTGGGAAACATCATTCATTAGCAGATATAACCATTTTCTTGCCTTTTCAATCAATTTCTATATCATTTTCTTTTTTTTTAAAGACAGAGTGAAAGAGAGAGAGAGAGAATTTTTTTTTAATATTTATTTTTTTAGTTTTCGGCAGACACAACATCTTTGTTTGTATGTGGTGCTGAGGATCGAACCCGGGCCGCACGCATGCCAGGCAAGCTCGCTACCTCTTGAGCCACAACCCCAGCCCACTATATAATTTTCATTTCATTATGGTATGAACTTAACTTACTTCATATAACTGCTTGTTATATGTTTCACTTTCAGGAACAGTCTATTTGATAAAGTATACACGTCTTTTCATTTTTTTGAGAAAACAATATTCATTGTTAAATGGATATGTTGGCTTAGTTTTCTAAGTTTCTTTATGTTTGCAGAATTGTTGTCCATTATATTATCTCAGAAATTGTAAACATGAATTTAAAGCTCCCAGGTCTGAATCATTAAAATCCCCACAAATACACAAATCAGTTTCTCACCCTGAAGAAATACAAAATCAGAAATATAACAATTTAAATTATAGATTTCATTTTAAAAGGATCACAGAAATACTATTTAAGTTTAAGTGGTAAAACAAGCTAATTGCAAGATTTTATTTGAATGAACAAAAGAGATAGATTTATTTGTTGAAGATTTAAAATCAAATTAACATATGACAGGAAACAACAGCTTTAGGACTTTTAGGCATAATCAGAAGCATTGTCTCATTATCTTAGAGAATATATTTCTCATTAGAAAAAAATCTTGGGTGAATATAAATGACTGAAAAGTATTAAAACTCGCATCAAATTTATAAATCTTGAGAAATTAAGCAATGCCAGAAAAAAATCTAGAAAATGGGAGCTAAAGTTAGCATATTGTCTTGAATCAATGAAAGGATATAAAAGAAGTAGAGGAAAGTAATATGAGGAATAAAATTCAGATTCAGGAGTTATAAGTGCTCTCGTTGGAGGTAAATTGATAAAAGTAGGTAAGTACAAGTGAGTGACAAGACAGATATGTAAATATACACATATGTAAAATTACTTTCAAACTTGCTGATGTACACAATGTATGCTTCATCTATTCACTATCAAAACTAAATTAATAAAGATGGTGGAATGAGATGGACATTATTACCCTAGGTATATGTATGACTGCACTTATGGTGCAATGCTACATCATGTACAAACAGAGAAATTCAAAGTTGTGCTCTAATTATGTACAATGAATCAAAAATGCATTCTGCTGTCATATATACCTAATTAAAATAAATTAATTAATGAAAAAAACTAAATTCATCCTGAAATTATATTCACAGTATAGATTAACTGGGTGATATTTCTTTATCTGCTATAAAATTTTATTCTAAGGATTTAATTTTAAAATAGGGAAAAACAGGCCACTTATAAGCTCACTGGCTTTGGCCTCTTTATCTCTGAAATATTTCATTTCATCTATGATCAAATTTTGAGATTAAAAGCATGTAATTAACATTAATTGCATGTATATGTCTTCATATTCCCCAAAATGTTATTTTGTATTGGGGCAAAATAATGAAAACAAATATTAATTTGTGTCCAAATAACATTTCAATACTTGACAATCAAGTATGATGTTTGATCTTTAATCTATTGGCATCTGTTTAATCTGCAAATGTTTCAAGATATTAAAATGGGCAAGAAATTTTTGGAAAAGATCCCAAAAGCACAGGAAATAAAAGCTAATAATGGACAAATGAGATTACATCAAATTAAAAACCTTCTACTCAGCAAAGGAAACAGTCAAGAAAGTAAAGAGTCAACCCAAATCATGGGAGATTTATAAGTTTTATGTCAGAAAAGGGGTTAATATCCATAATATATAAGGAACTCAAAAAACTCTGTAGCAAATAATGCAAATAAACCAATCAAACATAAGTAATAAGTAATAAACATTTCTCAAGAGAAGACATACAAATAGCCAATAGATATTTTAGAAATTCAATATCATTAATCATCAGATAAATGCAGACTGAAACCATGATGAACTATCACCTCACTCCAGGAAGAATTACTAGTATCAAAAAGAGAACAAATAACAAGTGCTAGTGGAGATGTGAAGAAAAGAGATCACATGCATGGTACCTGTAGGAGTATAAATTAATATAGACATTTTGAAAGACAGTAGGGAAGTTCTTAAAAAAAAAACAGAACTACCATATGATGAAGTAATGACACTCCTTGTACTCTTTCCAAAGAAATTGAATTATGAATGTGAAAGAGACATCTGCAGTCCTATGTTCATTACACAGCACTCTTCAAAATAGCAAGAAATGGAGACACCATATTTGTCCTTCAGTAGATGAGTGGATAAAGAAAATGTGGTGCATGTGCACAATGGAATACATTCAGCCTTTAAAAATAAACATATCCTGCCATTTGCAAAAACATGAATAGAACTGGAGACTACTATGTTGAGTTAAATAAGCCAGGCACAGGAAAACAAGTACTGCATGATCTCACTAATGTGTGGAATCATTAAAAAAAAAAAAAAAAAATCTCATATAAGTTGAATAGAAGTAAAGAGTAGAATGGTGGTTGCCAGAATCTGGATAGAATATAAGAGAAGGAAGGATAGATAAATGTTGATATGGGTAGTAAATTACAGTTAGATTAAGAACCCCCATAAAAAAGCATAATTTTTATGTTTTAGGTATCAGTTAAAATAAATTTAAAATAAAAATATAAGACATTTAATAATCATGACTCATTTTGATCTTTATTTTTGTCTCATACTTGTTCTCAAAAATGAAAGTTCTACAGATGATCCAAGTTCATCTAAAATTGATGGAGTTCAATTTAAGTCACTGATACAACTGTATTTATCAGGGCAACCTTCTTAAGAAGAAAATTTTGCTTTAGAAGTGGAGCTATAATGTACACTCGATATTGGTTTCCAACTCTGCCACTGACTACCTATAAGAGTGTGGAAAATAATAGCTATTACCGTAAATTGAAGGTCTGTAAAGTTCAAAACACTCTGCTTGCTTTTTTTTATTTCTATAAAATGTTAAGTTATTAATCCTAACCCCATCCTCAGCATCCTAATCTTTGAATTCTAATTTCAGTGCCATTATCAACAAGAAATGTTTCCTGATCTCCACTTAAAGTCAAATGGGATCCAACAGACACTAGTATGGCAATATGTAAATCAATGGATGTGTAACTGATGTGATTCTGCAATCTGTATATGGGGTAAAAATGGGAGCTCATAACCCACTTGAATCAAAGTGTGAAATATGATATATCAAGAACTATGTAATGTTTTGAACAGCCAACAATAAAAAATAAAAAAAATAAATAAAATAAAATAAAAAAATAAAAACACCTAGGACAATATAATGCTTGGTAAAAATAAAAAAAATAAAAAAAATAAAGTAGAACACCTGATTGGGGCATGCAATTATAAAGGAAACTACATATTGATGCTGTGTTATACTTTAATCACTTTAGATGTAACTGGGCAAAGAGTTTAGAAAAATATTATATGTAGTTGATTTTTCCTGATAATTCAAAATAAAGTCATTACCTTTTAAAAAAAAAAAATGGGATCAATTTCTTTGCATGGTCACAGCATGCTACTTTTTCAACCATTTAGCATCTTTTAATTTGCCATCATGTTTATAATTAGTAGTTGGCACATTATTTTTACTAACCTGTGAGCTACTGGAGATAGGGCCTATACTATTTTTTCCCATTCTTTTTTATGATTATATTTGTTTGCCCTAGAACTTGGCATGAATCAGCCTCTCAATAAATGTTTTTTTTTTCTTTGAATTATTGTTTTGAGTGACAATAAAGCAAAGGAAAAACACTTCAAACAGCTTACGATGAAAAATGTGAAACAAGCATAGAGAGTGGGACATATGGTACAAATAATTTATTTACCTTCATTTAGAGCAATATGCATTTTGTACAGGTGTAAATTATAATGCCTCGGAAGAGCAACTCTCAAAGATGTTTTTATTAGAATATTAAAAGAAAAAAATTTGCATCTGACATGTTGTAAAACTCCCTTTTAAACTAACAATGATGGAACTTTTAAAAATTGTCGCAATTGAAAAAATATCAACAGAAGCCCAATATGTTTCTACACTACATATTAACAACTATGCCAAACACTCAAAGGTGATGCAAAGGAGAAACAGAAGAAAAGCAATTGTGTGGGTGGAGGACACCCACAGAATACTCAAAGCATACCCAATTTGCCAAGACATAACCATTCTAGACAGAGAGAATGTAAATGACAACTACAATGGCACCTGTCAGTGATTAAGTATGAATTTTAAGAGGTTGTTATGTTTGTTGTTCATTCAATTATTTTCTTTCAGAAATTTGTGTCAGACACCTTCAAGGATCAAAAAAGTCTACAGTTTTTTGTTTTGTTTTTAATAATTTCCTTCTCATATATACAATCTCTCCTGGGTCTATACCCAAAAGATTTAAAAACAGCATACTACAGGGACACAGCCACATCAATGTTTATAGCAGCAAAATTCACAATAGCTAAACTGTGGATCCAACTTAGAAGCCTTTCAGTAAATGAATGGATTAAAAAAATGTGGCATATATACACAATGGAATATTACTCAGCAATAAAATCACGACATTTGGAGGTAAATGGATAGCATTGGAGAAGATAATGCTAAGTGAAGTTAGTCAATCCCAAAATAACAAATTCTGAATGTTTTCTCTGAAATGAGGTGACTGACTCATAGTGAGGTAGGCAGGGGGAACATGGGAGGAATAGATAAACTTTAGATAGGGCAGAGGGGTGGGAGGGGAAGGGAGGGGACAGGGGGTTAGCAATGATGGTGGAATGTGATGGACATCATTATCCAAAGTACATGTATGAAAACACAAATTAGTGTGAACATATATATACAGAGATATAAAAAATTGTGTTCTACATGTGTAATAAGAATTGTGATGCATTCTGTTGTTATGTATTTAAAAAATTAAAGCAATTAAAAATATTATTTTTCATAAAAGATTGAAACCAATTTGGAAAAGGGCTTATAATTTGGATTATAGCACGAACAAAAGGGCTGGAAATATAGCTTAGTGATAGAGTGCTTGCATAGCATGTAAGAGGCCATGGGTTTGACCCTCAGACCCACAAACATAATTATTTAAAAAAACATTTATTTTAAAAATAATTATTTTAATTAACTTAATTAAATGAAGAAGAAATAATTGGTGGGAATGGAAGGTGAAGTCAGAAGCAGCAAAATGGATACTAGAAGAACTATCTGTCCTCCAAACGAAGTGGAATAGCTGACCCCATGGTTTAGGCTTCATTAAGTTCCCCAATTCTGGATAAGCCTCCAAAAGCAAATGTTAGCGGAAAAAATGCAGCTAATTAGAAAAGATATTATGTATCATTTACTTAAAATAACAATTTATTGACATATAAACCAATAGAACCAAACAGTATTAATAAAACCCTTTTATCTTCAGGACAGAGGCAATGCTCTAAGCGAGCATTAAACAGCTCTGAAGCTGCCAGGCACTCCCCGCAACTTAGGAGGCTGAGGCCCTCAAC
>NW_026000250.1:1770916-1776973 GCF_001458135.2 Marmota marmota marmota
CACAGTTTCATTATTGTGAATTATGAGAAGGCTACATTTGATCTTGTTTCAATTTTTTTCTTCATGTACCAAGGACACTGGTGGAGTTCAGGATGGCAGGAGTGATGATAGGTAACAAAATCAAATAGTCAGCTTTGCTTCTTGGGTTACTTGTTTTATCAAGTCCTACCATTCTACCATTGCCAAAGAAGGGAGGAGTTTAATAAGCTAAGCATTTTGGATGCTAAGTTATCTCTCTCTTTGGACACTTTAAAATGAAGAAAGAGGGACTTGTGGGTCAGTGGTGAAGCACTTTCTTAGCATGTGTGAGGCACTGGGTTTAATTCTCAGCACAACATATAAATAAATGAATAAAATAAAGGTCCATCAACATCTAAAAAATATTAAAAATAAATAAATAAAACTATCTGTGTGATGACATAGGTTTAAAAATACAGCAGCACAGTCATTTTTGAGAATAAATGGATAAAGAAATAAAACTTCTTTAAAATATTAAATTCTGATTTGTGGCCGAGAGCTCAACAGATAAAATAGCTGCCAAACATTGTACTAAGTGATTTGTATAAGTTATATAATATAATCCCCATCAATTCCTGATGAAATAAGTATAATTATTATTGCATGACCAATGAGAAAAATAAAACTCAGAGCTATTAAATAGTCCAGTGAGGATCATATAACTAATCAGTGGCAATGCTGGTATTTAAGTCCAGAATTAGCAGACACCAAAACCAAGCTCTTATTCAATGATGAATTATTACCTCTTTACAAAATGTGTAGGTGGATACCATTGCTTATGTGAGAGAAGAATGTTGTGTCTGGCACAGGATAAAACATAATGAGTGCAAGATACTATGCTAGGGATGAAGCCTTAAGTTGAAGGTTATCCCTGATCTCAAGAACTCACATTATAGTAGAGGAATAAAACATGGAACACAGATACTTCAAATATAAGTCTATATATGATATGCTTTGAGGGCTGAAGATTTAGTGTTGGAGGAGGTAAAGGAATGGAGCACTCATAGCCAACTGGGTGCCTTGAAAATGAGTTAAAGCCCATGATTAAACACAGGTAGAGACAAAGGAAGAACTGACTGGGAAGGAAGGGAGAAATATATACAAATAAATAGTTAAGGATGAATAGGGAAATTTAAAATACAAGCAGATCAATTTTATTGGAAATGAAGTATGGATTAAATAATTCACAGATTATAAGACCAGAATGAAAGGTGTAGGATAAAACAGAGTCCTGAATGTAAATAAACTTATTTCAACAACCAATGGGAGACAACTGAAGACTTTTGAAGGTGGAATGATCCATAATCTGTGCTGGAATATAGACTGAAAAATAATAGCCACTTGAGAATGGACTAATAGTATGAGTCTAGAAGAGAGAGAAATTGGAGTGCTACAGCATCACTCAAGGTGATATGTTTTGCAACTATCCTGTAAGAATACACAGATGAAACAGGTTTGGGAACTCACTCTTGTGAATACGTACGGGTAAGCCAAACCTGACCAAAGATCTTTGTAAAAACCTGGTGAGAATTTCCATATGCACAGAAAGTCTTGTCCTACCTTATTTTCAATAACTTCAGTTAAGGGAAAAGAAAAGCACTATATCATAGAGGAGGGCTGACAACTGCAGAAAGATCAGGATGCTATGCTATGTTCACTAATAGGAATTATCAGCAGGAAATAACAGCAGGGGAGAAGGACTACACTACAAAGTCAAACAAAACAAAACAAAAAAAAAAATAGGAAAATCTTTAAAGTCTCAGAAGCATGAAACTTACTAAATTGTTCCAGCATTGCCTGACATTTGGGCACAACATTAAGTAGAGCAATTTGGCACTATTACATGTGACACAGAATGTGTCCTGAAGATATAAGTCCCAGGATGACAGATACAATATTCCGATTGAGTAATCTAATCATGAGGAAAAATACTTCCACACCATAGCAAGGAGCTCCCTATCATTGTATATACCTTTAAAAAAATCTTTTGAGAATAATGGTTTGCTCTACAGTTGTGCTGGAAATCAAAGAATGATATAATCATTAGAACATATAATAGATACAGTTTTTAAGATGGTTCCATTTTCTTTTTATTATTTATTACATAGCTTTAGATCACATCAGCAGACATATCAAACTAATTAGAAACTCATATATTGGCTACCACAGATCTGAGCAATCTAAGCAGTGTGTCCTCCAAGATTACATTTTGAATTTGCTTATAATAGTTTTAGAACAGCAAAAATGAAGTATTTTAGCATATAATTTTATGCTTGTTTGAGAAACTGATATAAACTTAAGGTAAACAGATTTTATTCTTTTTTTCCATTGTGATAATTACTGCCAAAATCAATGAAAGGCAAGGGCATATTATATCTCTGGGACTTGTTTAATTTCCTTCTATAGATACTTGTGAATGTTCTCAGCTTGTTCAACTGTGTGAAGTGAAAAACATCTCTACTTTAGACCAGAACCAATCTGCACCATTCACTTGGAATACTTTAAGACTCCTATTCTTACTAAGTACAAAATTTAATGCACTAATGTGGGTATATATATATATATACTTGAATGTACCTGTTTGCTAACCCAATTTTACTTCCCCAAATCATATGTCTTAGAGGTTTCTCTGCTTCCTGCTATAATTTTTAATTTTTATATTGATTGGGACAAAATAAAAATTTGTTGAACATCTACTATATTCCAACTTCAAAGATTTTTTTATGTTAACCCTCGTAGAAATTATATGAAAATTATATTAATATACCCAGCTTGCAAATGTGGAAACAAACTCAAACAATTTCTCACTTGTCCAAGGCTCTGTCTATAGTTAATAGGAGAATTATTAGTTGGAATCTCACTGCAAAGAGAATCAGATAGTATGGTTGCTTGACCATGAGTATCAACTCTGCTTACATATTTTTTTCTATAGACTTTCTCCACCAGATCAGGACCTGAAAGATAATCTAAATTAGTCATAATCCCTCTTGGGAATTCTACCATGCCTTACAGGGCTCTCTCCTTTCAGGATCATACCTTCATCACAATGATGTCCCAGCTCTATTCCTAGTGTTTATCCTCTCTCAGGTGGCCTCCATTTCACTGTGAAAGTGCTTTTCTTATGATTCCACATGATAAACCAAGTGATGAGCTTTTAGCACCTTGATTTCAGTGTGATCAACAAGACTCCCTCTGTGATTACAATTTTTTTTTTAAGTTGGGTGCTAGGCATTGCTAGAAGACTCAGGCACAAGTTGATGAGTCATAATCCAAAACTCTATATAAACAAATGATTCATATAATATGGGTATACTATTTTGATTTATTCCCATATTTGAAAAATAAGAATTTATATTTTTCAATTTGTATTATTATTATACTGAATGGTAAATTCTGTATTTATTTTCTGAAGCCTAATAAATAGTAGATATGAACACCATAGTTAATGACTTCTTTTCAAAGTTGGTTGCAATATTTTGTGATTCAAGAGCTCCAGAAGAATGGTCTCCATCTGTTGTACTGTATATTCACCTGCTGTGGGTGCTCAAAAGCTTTCATCTGTGTATATGACACCTATATTTGATGCTGCTGATTTTTATTAACATGACAAATTAATCATGGGTTGTCATATCATACTTGTGATATATGTTCACTGAGAAACCATTCCATATGAATATGACAAGATGTGAGGGAAAGTATGATTGAGCAAAGAGCATGTACTTTAGAATCAGAGGATTTTTTTTTTAATCTAACACTTTAAGCTGTGCAATCTTATTTAGATTATTTAACCTCCCTGAGGCTCAGTTTGCTCAACTAAAAGATACCTCAACAAAGCTATTATAAGGACAAAATAAAAGGAAATAATTACTGTAGAGCACTTAGTATGATGTCTTTAATAATCAGTTAAAAATAAAAGTTATTAATAATTAAAAGTAAAGCACTCAAACTGCTAAAGGTCAAGGACAATGGCAAAAATCTTAGGTCTCTGGTTGGAGAACAATGTTAAGAATTTTCCCTATGTCTAAAAATAACATCCATCACTTATAAATAATGTTCTCACATCAGAGTATGTTGATTTTCTTTTTAAATTAGGCTTCCTATTGTGTAAAGAGTTACATCTAAATTTGGCTTGGCATTTAATGCCATTCACAAAATAGCTCTTAAATATGAAAATAACTCTCTAAAGTTTACAGTTTAAGCTCTGGAAAAATTCTGATCTCAAAACTTCATGGCAATGGTTACCTTATACTTCCTAGAATGTATGTTTTTCCTTACAAAATAGAGAAGTCATAACAAAAAAAAAAAATCCTGAATTTCTAAGAAAAAGATTAAGTACTCTAGTCTTTGAGGAAAACATGAATCATGAAATGTGTGGTTTGAAAAGTTTTTTTTTAATATATAAGTGGGTATCTTAAAAGCATTATAAAAATACCATGTGATGTGAAACTGGCTGGCAATTGAAGATAGTTAATGGAATGTGCAACTTGGAAAATGTTAAGTGGTTTCATGACCCCAGTGAACGTTTTTCAGGATAGGTCTGTTACTAATGAAAAAACATTACAAGTGGTCCCCACCCGCCCCCATAGACACATTGATAGCAATAGAAAAGGTTGTCCATGTATAGTCCAATATTTGATGATTCAATCATGCATATTCTAGGAAGGCAATTTTCTGGAATTATCTATTTTGTTTTCCTTATTAAAGAAGAGCAGTGTTGACCCTAAACCTGAGCATCAAAACTTCCATTTGTAGTGTTTACAAAAACTCAAACTTGTGTCACTCACTTTGTCTGCAATTGTAGGTCATATGAAAGAATTATTAAGAGCTGATTATATTTTATGAAAATTGATTAACCAAACTCCTGTGGATTTCTTAAACTGTACTGTGGTAAAATATATTATTGTAACAATTCCTCCATCAAATGAATTAATTTTATGTTAATATATTGAATTTGTGATCCTGTTAGTCTTAATTCCAAGATTAGAAGGCAATTTTAAAAACTGTGGAAATTCTCACATTCTATCACTGTTAATTAGCCTTTCTTGTCCTGCAGAAAGACTTTCATTAAAGATTATCATAGTAGATTTAACATCTCTACAAACTGCATTTGGGGAATTATTTCAACATTCTTTATGGTTTGCAGTTATGTTTCTTTTCATTTTAGCATCATAAAGGGGTCATCTTACATTATCATGTGCAAATGTTTACAAAATATACTTCTAGCTGAACAGAAAATTATATTTGATTAACATTGGAAAAAGCTTCCATTTAAAATATTTCTTGTACCCAGGACTACCTTCCATTCTTTCATTTCACTCTTGAAAAAATTTCCCACAGTGGTTAGGAAAATGAGTGTTGGAGTCACACAGAAGGAATAGGCATTCAACTTTAAATATATTCTAGTATATTTCTGTGCCACATTTTTTTATTTATAAAATAAAAAATTAATAATAGATTTAAGAATAAGCATAGATTTGTAATGGAAATTAAACAAGTTAACTGTTTAAGAGATTATACTGTACATAGTAAATTTATAAAAGTTTTGTTAAATTATGGGGCTGGGGATGTTGCTCAAGCGGTAGAGCGCTCGCCTGGCATGTGTGCGGCGCTGGGTTCGAACCTAAGCACCACATACAAATAAAGATGTTGTGTCTGATGAATTAGGAAGATGGCGGCGAGGGGAGTGCATTGCCCCCATGTGCTGCTTCACTGTGTGGGAGTATGACAAGTCAGGACGGCTAAAGGCTATCTTGTTAGGAATTTCCAGCAATAGTGGGGTGCTCCAGAACCTGGAGGAAGGATTTCCATTGCACGAGGATCGGCTACGGGGACTCAAACGTGAGAGGTTTGTCGCACAGAAGGTAACACTGCTTATTCAGCAAATCGCCCCGCGGCTAGAGTCTGCAGTGCGCGCTGGGAAACTAGGAGATAGCGACGCAGGAATACAGCGCTGCAGTTTCTGCCAGCCGTGCAAGCACCGTACTCAGGGCTGAATTCTGGGCTTCGAAACGGGGGGAAGGGCAAGCGGTCCATCTCGGT
>NW_026000250.1:1782886-1794604 GCF_001458135.2 Marmota marmota marmota
GTGGAGGATGGGAAAGGCAGCGGAGCACAACAGACACTAGTATGGCAATATGTAAATCAATGGATGTGTAACTGATGTATCAGATTCTGCAATCTGTGTATGGGGTGAAGGTGGGAGTTCATAACCCACTTGAATCAAAGTGTGGAATATGATATGTCAAGAAATTTGTAATGTTTTGAACAACCAACAATAAAAAATTAAAAAATAAAATAAAAAAAAGATGTTGTGTCTGCCGAAAACTGGACAATAAATATTTAAAAATTCTCTCTCTCTCTCTCAAAAAGTTTTGTTAAATTAAAAAATTAAATTCAATTGGAATATTTCACTTCCTTCCTTCAGCCTTTCCAATTAGTCTTTACTTGTACTTTCCTTATTTCTCTTGAATAACTCAACAGCTTTGCACTATTTTATTTACTGTCTGAGTCAAAATTAGTAATGGTCTTTGTTAAATATTTGTGACTCATTCATTAGCTATGGCTAATAGATTTGGGGAATTAAAATCAAACAGTATAATGTATACAAGCCAAACATTCTACCTAAGTTTTGCAGTACTATCATGCTGAACTGTTTATGTTTCCATGAATATAAGATCTGATAACAAAATATCTGTTTTTTATGAAATGCAGTGATAGTCAAGACATTTTCTATATTCATAATCAGAATACTATCTTAGTGACAAAAGTTTTTTTCACAAGCAATGCAATTACTACTGACAAGTCAGAAAAGTATGAAAAGCCTCAAGAAATATACTAATTTTATTTTGTTTCAATTTGAAAGAATATAATTCAGCTTTAGATTTGCTAGCTCATTAAGCATTATAATTGCTATAAATCAGAGGCAAGGAAAATGGAGGGAGAATTCATTATGAAAAGGGAAAAGATCAAGCCACTATAAATGCCACATTACAAAAAAATAAGAGCCTCAGACAAACTGACATATGCATTCAGCATATGTAAAGCTGGTCAAAAACCAGTTTTTGAATAGCTCTCTATTTCATCTATGTACTCTACCAATGCTACAATATTCCCTGGTGAACATTTATGATCCCAGTTATGCACCAAATCCAGCTATTTAAATATTTTCTTAAGACTAACAAAAATGTATTTCCTCTTATAAGGAAATGGACACTCTCATTTGATCTACTTTATCCATATGATAAGTTGATCTATGATTTCATGGTTCACATACTACTTTAATTAGTTGAATAGTTGGCTTTTATTGCCAGGAACCATTGTGCTATAAAAGATACAACTGTAGCACTTGCCCATGTGTTTAAAAGTAAACTGTCAAATTCACTGCCTGTATCAAGGATTCTAATTAGTGACATCTGAATATTTGATGTATTTAAAGATTTCAATGGAGAAATGGAAATAATTTTCAGAATGACTCTAGTTTTAGTCATTTCTTTTCTCAGAAAATTGCTTTTTTTGTGGGGGGAGGGGGTACTGAGGACTGAACCCAGGGGTGCTCAACCTCTGAGCCACATCCCCAGCACTTTTTATATTTTATTTAGAGACAGGGTCTTGCTGAGTTGCTAAGTGCTTTGTTAAATTGCTGAGGCTGGCTTTAAACTTGCAATCCCCTGCCTCAGCCTCTCAAACTGCTGGTATTACAGGAGTGCGCCACCACACCTGGCTCAGAATTTTTTTTTTAAATCCCCCAAATGAGTAATGAATATCTTATTGAAGATGAGATATTTCATAAAGAAGCATAAAAGCTCAATCATAGAAAAGTATTTTCTTTAAACTTTTCTGAGGCCAGCACAATATTTATCAAAACTAAGGTTGAAAAGTTCCTATTTGTACCTTATGCATAGTAATACTACATGTGCAATGTAACTTACCACTATACAGCTTATTTTAACTTTTTAATTTTTTTCACTTTTATAATGCATGTCAAATTGCAATTGAAGCCTCAGGCAGTAAGGACAATCAAGGCTATCAGATACTTAAAAGACTTATGAAATAAAAGATCCTCGAGCAAAAAGAAACCACTATGTAGGCACCCATTATTCTCTATGGAGATTTTAACTTGGTTAAAAATTGAAAAAAAATCAGTAATTGGTAAGAAATTAGTAAATTATATGGCATTTGATTTAGTAGAATACAATCAGTAGTAAGTACTTGACTAAACAAAATATTACTGATAGAGCATCTTCTTATTCATGGAGGACATATGTTACATAACAATGTTTAATTCCATCTGACTTCTAAATAATTATACCAGTTATAAGCTATGTCATACTAGTAGGCCAAATTTTGGGACCTTAATTTATATACCATAAAATTGTATAAGGCTCAGGGTGTAGCTCAATGGCACAGTACTTGCCCAGGAAGTGTCAAGTCCTGAAGCTGTGAAAAATAAATAAAGAAAAATATATTGTGTACTTTTCTTCAAAACTTTTAAAGACAGAGTTTTTTGTTTGTTTGTTTTAACATCAAGGAGTCAATAAAACTGATGCTGAACGTATGAGAGGCATCTTGGATAAAAATGTAGAAAATCATTATATTATGGTTCACCTCATATTCTATTTCTTCACCAATTTTCTTGAGGAAAAATCAGAGGTGCCAGACATGAGAATCTGAATATGAAATTTGACAAAAAAAAAACAAATTCAGGTTGAATGATTTAAAACTTGTGATAATTTGGATAGATACTATGTTATAATTTACCTTTATGAAATTATTTCTTCCCACAGTACACCTAAAAATAAATATTAAAAAAATAGTTCTATAAGTCTACCAAAGAGCATAAACTGTGAAATACTGTAGGATGTGATAATTGTAAAACACGTGGTTTTTGTGAATTTTGGAAGCACACATGAAATAATAAACAAATTTGATTCTCTTTCCACTTTTATATTGTAGATCTCTATTTATGTATCAAAATTTCTGAATTTATTTCCCTTGTAACACACAATAGGGTTGTTCAATTATTTTAGTTATAGATGGACATAATACTTTATTTTATTATTTTTTTAATGTAGTGCTGAGGATCAAACCCAGTGCCTTACATATGCTAGGCAAGTGCTCTACCACTGAGCCACAACACCAGCCCCAAACAATGATATTTGAAAATAACTGGACGGAAAACAATTTATGGCTAGTCATCTGGCAACCAAGCTATTAGATTCAGGACTTTTACCATATTAACATAACAACAGTAAATTAACCAGACACAGAATATTGAATGACATAGAATTTTTAGATATTGGTCTCCTCACATTAGTTTTTAAAAGTACCCTTATAGCCTTTATTAGGAAAACAAATTTAAATGTATTTATTAGTCACATTTTGGGCTATCTTGATTGAAATGGGTGAAATTAGTTTCTTTAAAACTACCTCATATTTTGATGTTAAAAATAAAAGCTCAAATGCATTTCTCCTAATTTATTTTACTGAGATTTCACTAATATTTGCCTAATTAACATAAAACAAATTGTGCTTTATTATACTAAGACTTAAATTTGCCATATTATAAAACATTTCTCAATTTGTTTCAACCCATTATCCTAGAACTCTCCTAAACATTGGTAAAAGAGACAATCATTTAATAGATATTTTGAAAGGAAAAATTGTAACTGATCAAACAAATAAACTAACTATACTATTATTATCAAACCGTCTGCCTCAGCTTCCTGAGTCACTGGGATTACAGGTGTGTACCACCACACCCAGCTATGTCTGTACCTATTTACAGCTTCCTGAGAGACTATAGTTGCAAAAAAATTAAGAACAAAAAAAAAAAAAACACTTTTGTTGGTACTGTAGTTCTATCTCTCACTTTAGTTCTATCTCTCACTTTATTGCAATTTGTCCACCTCATCCATAACTCAGAGCAACTTTGTCTCAGGCTACTGTCTGTCCTTGGGACCCATTCATTTCTCCTAAAAAGTATTTATTACTTGTCTAAAATTGCATACACCTTCCTATGTCCTTTTCCCCTATGAAGAGAGTATTTAAGGCACAACTATCTGGCCCTTCTTCGAGTTTTCATATTTTTGTAGGGCTCCTATGTACATATGTATGTTAATACACTTCCATGCTATTTCTTCTGATGAGCTATTACCGGTCTCTTCCACCTGATTCAAATACTGAAACTTCAGAGGGAAAGTATGAACTTTCTTACATAAGGAATAGGGAGAAAATATCAAAAGTAATGTCTCATTCATACCTGTGGTTGAGGATGAGTCCAGATTTCAACAGTTGTTGGCTCTTTCATGGGGGTGCGAGATCTTACAACCTCCTTCATTGGCTTTAGAAAGAGGGGGGAAATAAGTACTTTTAAGTTTTATGATAAAAGTTAAAAAATGCATTTCACAAAAGCATTACACATACATAATATTCTGCTTGAGTAAATTATCATTTTCGAGACATCACATTTTATTTATTCAACAAACAGGTAATTGAGGTGAAAATGTGCCAGGTACAGCTCTAGATACTAAAAATAAAAGGAGTATAAAAAAGAAATGAAATACTTTTCTTATGAAAGTTATGTACTAGTGTTACATTTTAGTGTTCATTTAAGCATATGCAAAGTTGTGGAAGACAATTTAAAATACTTAAATAAATCAAATTAAGGTATAGAGAATTTTAGTCCAATTCTTTTACAAAGTAATGGCCTTAAGAGCTATATTTATGAATGCACCATTGTCTCATCCTAAAATCTATCCTGTGTGTGCTACAATAGAAATTTACATTGTGTATATAAGGGTATTTAATATATGTAATAAAAATCAAGAATTTATCAATGAATTCACAGATGCTAATGTATCAACCCAGAACAATGATAAACATCTTGAAAAGATGATGCCTGTAACACATTTAATTTTTTTCCCTCAGGATATAGAATATTTTTTGTTTTTAATATACTGAAGGAATATAATACATAATTTTTCTCTATGAGATTTTGGGATATGTAGGAATAGATTTGGTAAGAAGTTACTTGATCCATAAAGAGGAAATATTTTTCAAAGAAGCTGAGGAATTCCGATTCAGTGACTGCTGGATGTTTTGGTGCTAATATAACAAAGTAGAGTAGTTGTGTCAAAGACCTTATGTTACACTCTAATGATTTTGTATTGCTGTTTAGAGCACTAAAAATTGAAGTGATGCAGCTATTACTTGACAGGGTTTCAAGTGCTACATGTATTACTATGACAGTTTATTTTATTTCTTTATTTTTATTACCAGTGCATGCCCATCATGTCAAAATAAGAAGAAAACATCAAACTTGGAACATCACAACTTCAAAGCAATTGGGCAGAAATTATTCTCTTACCAATTTAAATGACAAGTCATGTTTATTATGCAATGACACTGTAACAGTGAAAAAATGATACTATACAAATTGACATTAGCAAACTAAGCACTCATTGCAATATCACAACTCACAGAAAAGCAATAGTCACAAAAATTAGAAAGTTAAAATGTAATATCTCATCACACCAGAACTTCTTCACAAAAATAAAATAGCAATAAAAATTAGGCTGTGACCAAAGTTAAATTCTGAAAGGCTCAATTGTTGTCCAAACAAAGAAAGCCAGTTCTGATGGAGAGTTAATTAAATCATGTATGCTTACAGTAGCTGAAGAAAGGTTTTCAGAGAATATAAACTTTAAATTAGCCTTTTGGCAAATACAGTGACTCAAAAAGTTCAGAACATCAATCACAACTACAATTGCAGCTATAAAAAATAAGGGCAAATGATTTAGAATAAGTTTCATTGTCTCTTCATGAGTTAAAATATTTTACCAACAATGAACAGTTGCTCTTTGTGTGAAGAAGCAATGCCAAATTTGATGCAACTAAATAATTAGCATCTATGGATGGTTTGCATGGAGAAGAATAGACAAGAACATTTTCAAAGTAGTTGAGAAAACACAAAATTCAATAATAACTGAAGGGGGTGTACTAAAAATTTTATGACTGATAGTTGTTAAAACATGTGTGGGGCAAAAAGAAGTTTAGTTTAACAAAACAAATTTGTGAAAATATGAGGTCTTCAAGTCTATGGTTACTTGTTGCTTTATACATCAACATATTTTGTGGGAAGTATTTTACTCTATCTTGTATTATTGAATCTATAGGGTCAAGAGTGAATTTTATTCACTCTGTGAACCAAATCACTGTCAGGTGTATTAACTTATCAAAATGACAAATTGAATATCCTGACTTGTCCTCCCAAATAAGTGCCGGATTGCTTAACATTAACAAAATTTTATGGGCATATTTCGAGCTCAAGTCCAAGATAGCGATTTTATTAAATGAAAAGAAGCAACCTCAACTATTATTTCCAAACATTGAATCACTTCAGAAAATAAAATTTGTACATACTTAATATCTTTTAATAAATCAGTTTACAAATCACAAGGTAAAAGAATGCTTACATGTGAAACTTACAATTCAGTAAAATCATTTTGACAAGTTCTCCATATCACAAGTCATATCAAGTTACTTTATATATGTCAAGGCTGTCAAAAGTTAAAAAATATACATATATATATATATATATATATATATATATATATATATAGAGAGAGAGAGAGAGAGAGAGTATCTCAATCCCAATACAAATTTGATATATAAGTTGTGACAAAATAAAATTTAAGAGGTTTACCTGGCTTTTAGTTGGAAATTACTAATCTTCAATGTAATGATATGCTAAGTGGTAAAGCCAAAAAAATAATCTAATATAATTTTTCAAATAACTTTTAAGAGATATATACATTTATACTAAACTAAAATCACATACTCCTGGATTGATATTAGAATTTGAGAGTTCCCTTCTTTGTAAGAAGATATTTTCAGAGGTGAGATACAGAAATTCATTAATTTCCATAACAGACCTGTATTCCATCAAAATTATACTTTATTACAATTATTATTTTATTTTAATTAATAAAAAATTTGTGAAAATTAACATTCTCTCGCTTTAAAAATATCTGTGGCCCTTTAAAGGGAAATATTTCTCACCTCTCAACTAGGTAAGAAGGGAAGAAATAGCAGTAACTGTCATTAATGGATAATTCTTAAAATAAGTAAAGTCTGATAGACTTTGGATGCAGTGGATAAAACATATGGCGGCCTCTTTTGGCAAAGTGAGCAAGCAACATGGTCTAAAGCACAGAGAACCAATAGGTATCCCAGAGAACAGAAATGCCAAAAGAGATGCAGCAGAATGGGGGACAAATGTATACAAAAATGAATTAAGCTCATACTCTAGATGGACTTGCAAAATTAACTGTTTATACTGATACAGGAAGCAAAGTAGAAAAACTCAGATATGCTTGAGCAGCATGTCATAGGCTATAGAGGTTTCTCATCAGAACTGTGCTCAGAACTTTCATTTAACTTTTTTTTTTTAATAAAACAAGTCTTTTTGAGTTGTCTTTTGTATGCACATTTTAAGCACTTGACTTAAACATTTTTTGTTAATCGTGAGCATTCAATGTCTATCTGGTCTGTCCTCTGTCAAATACATAATGCTTGTATTTTAATGTCTATTGTATTAATCATGGATGGCATTTTAGGTGACTAAAATGAAAAATATGCTTCAATATTCAGAATAATATTAGAAAAAATATTTAAATTTATTTTGTATACAATAGCAACTTAATGGTAAAATCACACCCCATTCATACCAATGTTCTTCCCATCTCTCCTCCACTCCCACCAAAGCCTTATATTTCTAAGAATAAAAACCAGGGAATTGTCTCATACAATGCTTCCAATATAAAGAACTTCTGAGGATTCACTATAATGCAAGTGATAAAAATTGCAATTTAGGAAATCTTATTGTTCAAATACATTTATGTTTAACTGTTTTAAGATAATGAAATGCGGTTGATCAGTGACACCTGAGAAATAAAATGCAGATACACATTTCAGTTTCTTCATATGTACCATGTACTGAATGAGACTGCATCTTCCCTTTTATGGAATTAGGTGTCAAGCTGTCGGGAAAAGAGTAAAATGCTTTATAATAATCACAGTCTTTGTAGATTTAAGCTCATTTTAATCCAGTTCATATTAAGATGATACTCAGTGCCAAAAAGTGCGAAGTGCCTCATACCAATGATCTTACAGAATTTTGAAAAGTGTCAGGGGCATTATTGCTAATAATAAAAATAACATTTCAAAGAGGAAGATAGGTAGATATTTGATTGCATTATTATTTCCAAGTTAGAGATTACTAGTTCATAGTTTAGACATTGGAAGGGAATTTGATGCTGTTTAAAATTGCATTAACTCTTGTAAGCACGGATACATTGTCTCATCAGTGATGCCCTGTTGGCCTAAAAAATAGATATAAGTGAAAAGAAAGGTGTCCATTTATATTACTTTACCTTTAAGGATCTTCTAATTTCAAATTATAAAAATTGTTTATAATGTGTTTGAATTTTATTTGTGGAGAATGTGGGAAGACAATGGTTCATAAAGTGTACTGATTGAGAGAAAATGCCCAAATTCTATGAAATCTCCCTCTTTTTTTCTAAAGCAAGAAGTAAGGAAAATTTAAGGCAAATTTCCATTTATGGGGATGTAAATGTTTAGCTCAAAATATATACAGTAATATAGCATTTGTGATAAATTGGTGAAAAACATAGTTAGCTGCCAAAGGATTTAGTCTTTCGGGAAAATAGTAAGAGATTGCTAAGGGTGACCTAAAAGAGTAAAATGCATTTACCAAAATATAATTACCTTGCAAAAATAAAAAGCTTATGAAGCACTATAATTCAATCAAACTTCCTAAATCTGGCAGGTCCTTCTAGTTGTTCTTCTCAATTGTTCAATTGTTTTCCTGACAATGACTCACAGAATCTGAGCCTTAGTGACATGATTCATGAACTGCATTCCTCAATCTGACTAATCTCAAAGATACTGGGCCAGATATACCCAGATTAATTTTGTAATCATTTTAAGAAGAAATGTGGGATGCAAAATTTCTTTTCTTACTTGGAAATTTTATTGCCACTCAAACCTAATGGTAAGAAAATCATTGACAGAATAAAGATCATGATGCTTATGATTGCAGTCTCAACATTACATTATTGTTTCAAAAACTATCAAGAAGAGAATTCACAGAAGCCTCAATGTATTCAGCAATTATATTTCTTTCTCAAATGTGGCAGGTTTTCCAGTAGAATGTAAGTCTGATACCATTTTCTAGGTAATCATATACATCCCAGAAATCTCAGGTTTTTACAAAGATGTGACATTTTAAAACTATCACAATCATCACTATATTTTAGATACCAAAAACCATAAGTGAGTTTAACTGATAGATTATTGCTATTTTATTGCCATCTAGTTGACATATTGACATGATAGAGAAAATAAATCTTCTCAAACCTGCATATAAGACATTTTCTGGAGAATCCTGTGGAATATCAAGCATAGTGATACACATACTACATTAGTAAGATTTTTGTCACTGTGACCAAAATACTTGCCTATAATAACTTAAGATAGTAAAAATTATTTGGCTCATAGTTTCAGAGGATCAATCCATGGTGGGCTGAGTTGATACCTCTTGGTCTAAGGGGAGACAGAACTTCATGGTGGAATGGAGTGATGGAGAAGTGCTGTTCCACTCATGGCTGACTAGGAACCAGAGAAAGGGAAGGGGCCACAGGGAAGATAAATCCTTATTGGTCACACACTCAGTGACCTGCCTCTTCCAGCCACAACCAGTCTGCCCACAGTTCCCTCCCAATCTATCTATTTAAACTACTGTGGACTGATTTGATTACAGTTCTCACAATACAATAATTTCACCTCTGAATATCCCTGTATTTAACAGGAATTTGGGGGAGGACACCTCACATCCAAATGACAGAATTAACTAAATGCATGTAAGTATGTGGATTGTGTTTCTAAATGATTACATTTTTAAAATTTTTATTTTTTTGTAAAATAAGTTATACATGACAGCAAAATGCTCTTAAATTCATTATAAATGATAACATTTATAGAAAATTTCCCTCATTTTCATTTACTTTCATTCATGGTACTTACTATGGAAATAATATCCATCAAAAGTATGCCCAAAATTACAAATGCAATGCATAACTTGCTTACTGTTGTACATGACACATAGATTTGAATGATTTCCATTAAAAGCCTCGATACAACATAAAATTTTATTTTTATAAAAAAACTGCAAGGCATGTTTTCTTTCTTTTTTTTCAATTTATTTTTAGTCATAGATGGGCACAATACTTTAATTTATTATTTTACTTGGTGCTGAGGTTTGAACTCCAGTGTCTCACACATGCTAGGCAAGTGCTCTACCTCTGAGCTACAGCCCTAACCCACATGTTTTCTAATTGCAGTGAGTATACTCCAATAAATTTCTTTAAAAAGAAGAAACCTTCATTAGTTACTACTCTGCTTAATGTTTCTTAAAGTCTTCTTGGCAATATCTAAGAAGAAAAAGATAGGTATTTTAAAAAGGTTAAAATCTATTCAACAATATGGTACAACAAAGGAATATGTAGGGCCTTTATACCTCATCTGACTCTTCAGTCTACAAGTTTTATGAAATTCTTGAGTTACTTAAGACGACTCTCAATTTCATCATCTTTGAAATGGATATAATAGTATAAGCCTTATGTAATCACTGTGTGAAACTAAGTTACTACAAAATGTTTGGCACTTTATGATTATCTTCTTGACATTCAGTATTAGGGCTATATCTTCCCTAACAACATGAAGCAGAAGCAATCTGGATTCATGAAGCATGTGTTGCACCCCTCAGTCTCTCCTAAATTAAACTATCACATTAATAGAATAGAAAGGCCCTGAGTAGTTCTTCCTATGAAGGATAATGGCCCCATAATCTTCTGTTCTTACTCACAAATAAACCTTAATTCTCCTCAGTTAGATACTATGAAGCAAATCAAAATTTTTGAGATTAGAAATTCAAGTATGTTATATTTGTGTTTTTGTATATCTAAAAATTGAAAATTCACTGCCGTTACAATAAATAGCCCAGTAATATGATAGGTGAAGAAATAGAATGAATAGAAAAGGTAAACATTTCATTTTTTAAAAATATTTATTTTTAAGTTGTATTTGGACACAATATCTTTATTTGTTTATTTTTATGTGGTGCTGGGGATCGAACCCAGGGCCTCGCATATGCTAGGCGAGCACTCTACTGCTAAGCCACAATCCCAGCCCGATATTATATGTTATACTTTTTCCAATTATTATATAACTTTTAGTTAAGGCAGAACTCTTTTGATTATAAATTTATGTGGTGAGCCGCTTCTGCCGTTTATGCAAATTATGGTCACCATTACATGATGGCGCTGGCTCCGCTGTGGTTTGTGACAAACAACTCCTTGTTTGGGAGAGTTGGCGCATGACTTTTCATCACTCTATGAGAAAGCTCCACGTGGCTGCTTTGCATTGGGGCTTGAGATGCTTTATTAAGGCTGGGAGGGGCATCCGAGGAGAGACTAGAAGAAGAACTATCAGGGACCTGAATAAAAAAAGTTGCTGAAAGAAGATTCTTGGGTTGCGTCTTTCTTGCGGGCAAGAAGTCGCGCGCAACAATGCAACAAGTGGTGCCGAGACCCGGGAACTCAGAACTTTCAGCAGTCAGGGGGGTGCACCGTAGTCCCAGGTAAGTGGGATCCGCGACTAAAGTGGGGCAGCAGCTGCATTGTGTACTTTCGCTTTTACTTTCGCTTTTGTTTTCTGTGTTTCT
>NW_026000250.1:1797743-1817235 GCF_001458135.2 Marmota marmota marmota
GGGAAGGGCCCTCCTTAGGACTGAGCCATACTATGCAGCCACTTCTGCACAGTGGGATAGGACCTCTACTCTCGCCTGTATTGTTTTAAGAAAACAGAAAGGGGGAACTGTGGTGAGCCGCTTCTGCCGTTTATGCAAATTATGGTCACCATTACATGATGGCGCTGGCTCCGCTGTGGTTTGTGACAAACAACTCCTTGTTTGGGAGAGTTGGCGCATGACTTTTCATCACTCTATGAGAAAGCTCCACGTGGCTGCTTTGCATTGGGGCTTGAGATGCTTTATTAAGGCTGGGAGGGGCATCCGAGGAGAGACTAGAAGAAGAACTATCAGGGACCTGAATAAAAAAAGTTGCTGAAAGAAGATTCTTGGGTTGCGTCTTTCTTGCGGGCAAGAAGTCGCGCGCAACAACGCAACAAATTTATCATTTTTAAAATTTCATTTACAATTGACACATAATAAATGTGCACATTTGTGGAATAAAGGGTGATATTTAAGCACATATATAATGAATCTTATTAAATCTGGATTTATGATTAGCATATCTTTCACCTCAAAATTTATCATTGTTTTCTGTCTTGAAATATATAGTTCTCAGGTAAAAATAAGGCATTTTGTAAATTTAGTTGACATTCCAAAGAAAAAGTTGTATTATAAACTTGAGAATTCCCTCAAAACTTCAGAATTTGGCAACCAATAGGAATTAAATTCTTGGAAGCTTATAATAAAAATAAATTTAAGCTCAAATTGATCGTTGAAAGTTTAAAATGTATTAGCTAGATAATTATTTTTAAAACAAGTAAATTTACTTAAAATATCAATGAGGGCTGGGGATGTGGCTCAGTGGTAGAGTACTTGTCTAGCATGTGCAAGGCACTGGTTCAATTCTCAGCATCACATATAAATAAGTAAATAAAATTATGGTCCATGAACAACAAATAAAAATATTTGAGGAAAAAATCAATGAAAGGTTTGGGTGGAGCCACATAGTAGAGATAGTGGAATGAATACATTTAAAATTAGAGCTTGATACTTGGTATGTGGCTTAACATTGCAAGTGTCCTTAAGTCTCCTAAAATTACTGTATAGTTGAAGAAATATGACTGCTTTAAATATTCATATTAAGCTACAAAGAGTAACATGTTCCAATATAGACTCATAAACCAAAATATTACCATGGTTTTGAGTTACATGGCCAGACAAGAAAATACAAATTTTCTAACATTTTCTGTCCATAGGGCAATTGACACACATTCATCAGAATTAAAGGGACATGTAAAACTATATTTATCAGCATTCTGGCATTGACAGGGCATTGTGAATCTGAACCACCTATGTCCTATGATTAATCATTCTTTATTGTTTCCATAGTTTTTTTGGTGTGTGGGGGGTTGTGGTTGCTTTATCTTTCTTGCAAATTATTGTCAAAAGATCTGGATTTCTAGCCAGGCATGGTGGCCGACTTCTGTAATTTCAGGGCCTCAGGAGGCTGAGGCAGAATAGCAAGTTCAAAGCCAGCCTCAGAAACTTAATAAGGTCCTAAAGCAACTCAGTGAGACCCTGTCTCCAAATAAAATATAAAAAAGGGCTGGGAACGTGGCTCACTGATTAAACACCACTGGGTTTAATCCTTATTGTCAAAAAAAAAAAAAAGACATGGATTTCTAAACATAAAATACAACTTGATACCCATGGATGGAATGATTTCTCAATGATTTAAACCAGGTTAATATAAAAACTACAATTTAAGACTTTTTTCTTAAAACTACAATTTAAGACTTTTGTTTTTCTTGGATAACTGCCATCATCAAAACTACCACGATGAAGTCTTAAGGAAAATAAAATCGAATTATTCTATGGTCTTGTCCAATGATAAATATTTGAGGTGAAAGATATGCTAATCAAAATCCTGATTTATCAATATTCATTATATATGTGTTTAAATATCACCCTTTATTCCACAAATGTGCACACTTATTATGTTTCAATTGTAAAATTAATATTTTCCAGAATGATCTGAGTCCCTCTGAAGCAGTTTGGCATCACAAGAAAGTATTTATCTTCCTACTGAATGTAGTTAGACTCAAAGGAAATGTAGGAAAAGAGAGCAATAATTTGGGAGGAATATATTCACTTATCCATAAGGATTCCAATAGTTCTGCCAAAAGCTATTTTGAAATTGTCTTCAAGGTTAACAAATCACCAGGTGGAAAAATCAACAAGCATGGAGCACTTAATTAGATCTTCGATCTTAGTCATCAAGTGTGTGTGTGTGTGTGTGTGTGCGCGCGTTTGTATGAAGAGAAGGGTAAATGTTACAGAAGAGGAATGAATTAACACTTAGAAAGCTCTGAGGTTTAACAAAACCTGACATGAGATTTGCCAGATGGTTTGGTATCGGATTGTAAAACTTGAAACTAATCTTCATTTAAGAGTTTTAATGGTTGTATCCCTCTTATAAAGCCTCCTGCTCTTCTGCTAGGGTGATTCTGAAAAATTATAGATCAGGCTTTAAAGAACAGCTTCTATGAACAGAGTTTCCTTAAACCTCAGCTAAACTGAGCAAGAAGATTACATGTTATTATGATGTAGCACAGCGGGATTTTCCCCTAGCAAACATAATGATGTGAAAAAGGATAAAGCTATCATTCTGTGCAAAGAGGTCATCCATAGAAGCATAGAAGAACAATGCTTTTCACACAGATTATCCAGACATGTTGAAATTTTCACATTGCAAAAGCTCTTTCTTAATGTTTCTATAAAGAGCTCTGATTCTGATAAGCCTTTAGATCTAGATAGCAAGATACAATGTTTATATCTCTATGAGGTAGTCTGCCTAGGGCACCTGGGAGAGACTGTCACTGACATTACTGGAAAAGTATATAATTTTTATTTCTCAGGTGATTTATATTTATTTCCAGCTCATGAATTTTATTTCAAGTGGAAAACACTTTCCCATCTTTTATTAAGTTTACTAAAGTTTAAAAATAAACTTCTTATTAGCACACGAATGCACACAAATAACAACCAGAAACCATGATGCTGTGTATATTTTCTTTTTCTATTTTTTAAAATTATTTTGTTTATTTTTATGTGGTGCTGAGGATTGAACCCAGTGCCTCACACGTGCTAGTCAAACACTCTGCCACTGAGCCACAACCCCAGCCCTATGTATATTTTCATATTTACATAATCCTGCTAAAATCCAATCAAGACATATGCCATAAAAATGAAACTGTATTAAATGTATGGGCTTCAAATATTCAGTAGAAGAATGTTGAGTTATGAGTAGATGAGTTAAATCCATTAGTTTACTTAATATCAGATCATTAGAACTTCTCTATTTTAAACAGCAAAGCTTTTCAAAGATATCAGTAAATTATACTTCATACCTTAAAAGAATAATTTGTTTGCTTTTTCATTAGACTATTTCTTACTTACACCTTTCTGAGAGTGACTTAACATTACTACTCAATGTAGACACAAATACTTCAAACTAATGGCATCAATACTTTTAAAGAACTAGACCCAAACAAAGACAAATGCACACGCCCACACACAAATAATATAAACTTCATTTATTTTATTTTTAATGTAATTAGTTTATCATTGTTGTTACCCTAAATTCCTAAAAATACAGTATGTAAGAGTACCTCGTTAATGTCTTGAATGTTTAATAATTCTTTAAAGGTGGCTATTAATACATTAAAAACATGTTTAAAAGTATGAGTCAGAAATAACTTATATATTTACCAAGTTTTTATATAATGTTAGAGCATGGGTAAGGTTAGTGGTAGACTGTTTTGCAAAAAATTATTTTTTTCCAATAGGAACTGAAAGAAGTCAAGAGTGAAATCAACTGATTTATATTTATAGAGATATTCATTAATATTATTTCTTAAAATAACTTTAATTTATTGGTTGATATCAATAAACCAATAAAGAACTGACTTAAGATGATTCCTACAGTTAAAAAATATTAGACAAAAATACTGGTAAATCTGACTTATTTGTAGAAACCTGAAGAATATGCATTATGATTATATTAAAGCCCTTGTGTAATAATATTTCTAATTCCTAAGAGATCTTTCTAGGAATCTATTTTTAATTTCAAGAGGTCCTTATAGAAATTTCAAATGAAATGCCAAGAAAATATTTTGACTTGAATTGGTCTACAATCTACCTCAATAGCTAAGAATTTGTGCAAATAATATAAGAAGGAATACAGAATAAATCTAGTAAGTAAGATGGGAAAATATTAATTATATGTACTAGAAAGAGAAATTTCACTGTCTATGAAAAAAATATAGGTAAAAATGACTTGTGGCCTATGTAACTGCACTCCAACCCTGATCAATTTTCTATTTAATTTAGGAGAATAGCTATGGAAAAGGACAATATTTTAAGGCTAACAAGAAAATTGAATCCATGTTAGTTTAATTAAAGCAAATTTACCTTGACCAAAACAAAAAGAATCACAAACAAATATGAAAATGGATTTGTAAATTGGGAGTTAATTTGTACAACAATAGTAAAATTAGCACTGGTCATTTTTTAGGATGTTAGAAATATTTGACAATTACACTAAAATAAAAATTAAAAACATGAGAAAAATACTGAGAATGATCAGGTCTTTCTACTAGAAATGCTAAACTTGAAAACCTAGATTAAAAGTGCTTTGGTATAATTTATACCATCTTTTATAATAAGCAGTCTATAAGGACTAGTTAACATGGTGGAAAAGTAAAGGTGATTTGTCTATATTTCCGAGAAAGCAAACAATTTATAAATCAGTAGCTTATTATCGTTTTTTATATTAGTATTTTCCTATCAAATGTAATGAAGAAATATTTACACTAGACTCACTGAAATTTTATTTAAAAAATGCAAACTAACTATATACCACCTACAAAGGAAGAATATTGAGACTGATGAGTAAGGTATATTGAAATCGTTTTGAAGTCAAGGGAGAATATAATTGCCTGGCAGTATTGACTGCTATGGTGATTGGAGAAATAAATGAAATTAATAGCAAATGTTTCAAGTTATTATTTTGTAAACTGCCAATTTCACCCTAAGCCTGACATGAGTAAATGATATGCTGAACAAGGGTTTTCTAAGGATATAAGGAAATAAAAAGTCTTTAATTCAGAACCTACAGATTATATACTAATTTTTAAGTATCTAATCAATTTAGTTTCTTACTTGTAATAAGTATTTTTAATCAATAGTTTAGGTACATAGGTCACTATAAAAGTAGAATTTGTGAACACAGACTTTGAAGTCAGTCAGATCTGAATTCAAATGCCATTTGTGAAAACTAATATATTGTAAAACCTTGTACAAGTTAGTTAACATACTTGGATCTCAGTTTACTTACCCTTAATAAAGAGAATGGATTTATAGGAGTTCTGTATACATAACAATTAGAATAGTATGTGCCTTTATCCCAAGTATTTAACAAATAGTAATATTTATTTCAAATTAGTCAAAAGCAAAAGTAATAACTTTGATAGACAATCATTTGGAAGCAAGAGTGTTTATTTTAGCTTCTTGGACATTCCTAGTTAATTCATTCCTAGGAGTACCAACATGTATGGGTGGTTGATTTGTCAGAGATTAACCACCTGATGTAAAGACTGTAGTTTTAGGGGAAACAGGGACTTTATTTATTTTTTATTTTTCTCTTATTTTTAAATATTTTCTACAGTACTGGACATTGAACCCAGGTTCTTATTCTTACTGGGTAAGTACTCTACAATTAAGGTATATCGCTATCTCTTTTTATTTTTTATTTTTATTTTTGAGACAGGATTTTCCTAAATTGCCCAGTCTTCCTTCAAAGTTGCAATTTTCTTGCCAGAACCTCCCAAGTGGTTGGGGTTACAGGCATGCAATATTATGCACAATGGAATAATGTTTTTTTTTTTAATTACTCAAGTAACATCACCTGAGCACCTATTATGTGCCTAATTTATTCGTAGGATGTACAGTAAAAGGTGATATCTGATTTTGGGTCACATTATATACATATATTTAATGTACTTCTGTTTAATTTCATAGTCTCAAAGATCTAGAAACAATGAGAAATTAATAAATCCCTCTATCCATGTTCATTGTGATATTCAGTATCTTATAGACAAAAGCCAAAACAAGAAGTATTAAGAATAAGAGATGAAGATAAATGAGTAGCTTGGGAAGATGACTATAATTAAAAAGTACAAAAGACAAAAAAACATGATATAAAACTTTAAATGATATTATTAAGTGATATACTAAGATTAAAGTGAGAAGATAATATGTTTAGTAATATATACTTTTTGAAATATTTGACATAAAAATGAAGTAGTATCTGTTAATTAAATAAGGTGTATTTTTAGATTTCAAGAACTTCATCAACAGAGGAACTTGCTTCAGACTTACACAGAGCCAATATTCAGACAATATTTAACTACTGTTATCTCAGTATCTGTATGATATTTGCATAGATAATAAATGCAATTTTACTGTTACATTTAAATTATAAATGTCACTGCTCCCCAGTACCATTGTGATAGAAACTTAAAACAAATCACATTTCTGCCAAGTACTAAGATGATTTAATGTATAAACACTGCTTTTAACAATGACTACAGGTTTTAGCATTTGACTCATGTAAATAAATTAAAATTTACTTATATTATAGTTTTGTGCCGATCAAATTGACTATAGTAAATTATATTCTAAGTATACATAATCATGATAAAAGTCACACAAATCTGTGATTGCACTGAAGACATATATGAATGCAAAAACATATTCAATTTCTTCCTCTGAAGTCATAAAACAAAAGCTTTTGGATTCATCTTGAGATTACTTTTATGTATAAATCTAATAAACATCTATGTTTTAATAAGTTGAAAGAGCAGAAACTTGCAAAAATATTTACACTAACTTTTTTGACATCAGAAAATAGTTTTATTTTTAAAACTTTTATCTTATTGGTTCTTCTAAGTTATACATGACGATAGAATCCATTGTGATAAAATCATACAAGCATAGGATATATATTTATTTTAATCAGGATCCCTTTCTAATGGGTGGCCACCATGGTGGTACCTTTAAAAATTTTAGAGTCTCAGAAGTTCTTTAAGTCTCGCTCCATCCATTGTCTCCCTTGGCGAAATATAAATAAATAATGAAATAAATAGGAAAATTAATAGACAATAAAATTATCCTATACAATCTTTTTTACATATTTTAATGATGTAATTTTCTTCTAAACATGATAGTAAGTCCTTGTATGGCTGTTCCAGATTTACAATCCTTTTAATACACTTTTTGGGCTTTTTCTCCCTCAGTAGATCTCCAAGATGTTTCCTTTCTTATATCCAATATATCATCTTAGGATTTATTTTTTTCAGGGTTTTCTTTAGTGAATAATAGTTTAATTTGATTAATCTATCCTCAAATGTCAATGCCTTATTATGCTAATTCATCCCTGGTAAATTTGCAGTTGTTTAGGAAACAGTATTGAGTAACTGTAATAATGAGAAATGTAGAGGCTGAGCAGACTGTTAAGGGAAGAGCCTAGAAAACAAAGAATTTGGAAAAAGAGCTACTTACAGTCATGTCTCATCATTTTCCCAATCACTTCATTCAAAGTTCCTAGTTTCAGCTTTCCTAACATCTCCAGTTTAGATTACCAGAATCACTACTCTCTTCAGTGGGTAAATATGATAGTAAATCATTCCCTGGAAGGAGGTGATAATTGTCTCAACTATATACTTGGCCCCCCTATGCTCTTTAAGAACATTTTGTTTTCAGTTCTTATATAAGTTCCATTAACCAAGGCAGTTCATCCAAAAGTCCTTACCTTTAGATTCCTATGTTTTACTGCGTATAAAAACCAATACATGGGCCGGGGTTCTGGCTCAGTGGTAGAACACTTATCTAGCATGGGTGAGGCACCAAGTTCAATCTCTGGCACCACATTAAAAAAAATAAAAGAAAATAAAGGTATTTTTAAAAAATCAATATAGAGGATCTAGAGGTTTATTATAACACAGAAAAGAACAAATATCATTATCTTTATATTCAGGATTAGCTAACGTTTAGAGCAAATATAGTCACTTGATCCTTCATCATAGACAAGAAACAATTCATTTATGGTGTTTAACAAAGAACTGATGATATTCTGAATCAAGTTTTCAGATGTCTCTGATTTTCTTTCTCTGCTAAACTGAAAGCCTGGACATACTGACTACTTTGCAACATCTATTGTTTCAACAGTACTGGCAGATAAGATAAACAATACAAAAAAAGTAATGATTTTAGTGAGATTCATACATTACCTTGGGACTTGTTTCATTATTTGCTCAGATTTTGTAAGTTTTCTGTTATCAATTTAAAATCATTTCATTCAAAATCAAACCCTTTATAGTAGACAGAATAATTTCCCCTTTAAAATAAAGTCCACATCCTAACCCACCAAGTTGTAATTATGTTAAATGATACAGCAAAAGGGACTTAATAGCTATGACTAAATTAAGTTTCTTGAGGTGGGAAGATTATGTTTGAATTGCCAGTATAGATGCATTGTAGTATAAAGGGTCCTTGCAAAGGAAATAGTGAAAGAGAGTGAGAGAATATGTGAAGAGAGAAACAAAGGTCAGATTGATGTATCCATGATCCAAGGAATTCTGGCAGACTCTAAAAGCTGGGTAAATCAAGAAGAAAGTTGTACCCATAGTGTCTCCAGAAGGAATGCAGCCTTCTGATGCCTTGATTTCAGCTTCATAGGACCCATTTTTTTCAACTTTTGATCTCAAGAAATATAAAAGAACATTTCTTGTTTGAAGTCATTAGGTTTTCAATATATGTTACAGCAACAACAGAAAACAAATGCACTTATGAAAAGTTTACTTAAACTCAAAACACTGATATTTTGAAACCACTGATATGTAGTGTAACAGATTAGACTCAAAAACATTGGGGAGGGGGACCAGGAATTGAAATAAGGGGCACTTGCCAACTGAGCCACATTCACAGCCTTATTTTCTATCAACTCAGTGACAACTCTCACTGAGTTGCTTAGCACCTCAATTTTGCTGAGGCTGGCTTTGAATTTGCAATTCTGTCTCAGCCTCCTGAGCCACTGGGTTTACGGGTGTGCACCTGCACCTGGCTGACACAGAAAAATTTAAATGAAAGCACAGCCTTGAAATCACTGGCTACCAATAAATGAAAATATGTCACGATCTAAGAAGACTTAGAAGCTTTTGCAGTATCTACACCTTCACCAAAGCTCAAAAATGTATAAAACATTTACAAGACCAGTGAATTGCGTGGAACAAAAAAGACAATGATATTCCAGATGAACACCCTTACACTTATTTATTCTGTAATTGTTTATTGAATAACTACTACATGGCATACAGTGTTCAACATTCTTAGAATACATCTATGAAGAAAGCCATAAAAACTCTGCACTCATAGAGATTATATCCTATAAGAGATGTAAAAGGTAATAAACAAACTATAAACTAAATACAAGGAGTTCATATATATAGTGGTGATATAGTGACCAGTATTGTAGGAAAATCTTCAGATAAACAATGAGGATAGAAAATTCTGAAGTTAGGTGGCTGTTTTACACAGTGATGAAGGAATGCTTATTGTTGATGAGCTTATAATATTAATCAGTGTTTTAGTTGGCTTTTTTTGCTCCTGCAATGAAAAGACCTTACAAGAAAATTTTTGGAGGAAGAAAAGATTATTTGGGTCTTACAGCTTCAGAATCAGTACATGCATGGCCAGCTCCAAGGCTCTGTCCCCAAAGTGTAGCAGAACATCATGACAGAGGACTGTGGTAGAGGAAAGTAGCTCAGGACATAGCCACCAGTAAGCAGAAGGAGACAGCTCCCCTCACCACAGACAAAATATAAACTGCAAAGACATGTCCTTTTCCTCCTCCAGCCACACCCTACCTACCTACAGTTACAACTCAGTTTATCCATATAAGTGGATTATTTCACTGATTGGGTTAAAGTTCTAATAGCCTAATCATTTCACCTCTAAACTTCCTTACATTGTCTCACACAAGAGCTTTCGGGTGCCACCTCATATATACACCATAAGCAGCAGCGATCTAAAGAAAGCTAAAGAATCTCAGGCAGTTAGAACTGAAAAAAAAATGTTTCTGACATGTGACCATGTTTGGTGTGGCTGGTGTGTCTGCTGGCAATGCTACATCAAAATGATTAAGGACTATAGAAACATATAAGATCAGAGAAGACACACGAGGCCTGATGGAGTATATATGGTCATTCCGACCATTACATTAACATTTACTCTGAAAGCGTTTACTGGAAATTTTTGAATAAAGTCATAAAATGATTTAAATTGAATTTTTAAAGGACTTCTGTAGATGTCATGTAAATACATTGCAGGACAATTGCCAATGGGGAGACACCTATTAGGAAACTACTTTAATAAACTTGGAGAGAGATGGTGGTGGTTCACACAAGAGTAGTAGGAGTGGAGGTAGTCACAAGTGGCTATTAAAATCCATGAGACCTGTGGAAAAATTTGATGTGTTTTGAGCAGAAACAGTAGGCAAGAATGACCCAAAGTTTTTCCAAGAGCAACTGGGATTTTAAAGAATTTGAATAGGTTGTGAAGTAGGAAATCTGGAATTGAGTCTTGGGCATGTAACAGTAATAGTGCCTATAAGACATCTAAGTGGAATCTCTGGAGTTTGAGGATAAGTATGAGATGGGGATAAACATTTGGGGTCAAGTATATATAATCTACATAGTTCATAGGTTCATGTAACTATATACCATATATAAAACCATGAAATTATGAGCTCACTAAGAGCTTAAAACTTGTGCTGGTGTTGTGGCTCAGCAGTAGAGTGCTTGCCTAGCACGTATGAGGTCCTGGGTTCGATCCTCAGCACCACATAAAAATAACTAAATAAAATAAAGGTATTGTGTCCAACTACAACTAAAAATAAATAAATAAATCTATTTTTTACATAGCTTGAAACTAGATAGAAAAGTGATTTGAGAATTGAGCCTTGGGACACTGTAATGTTTAGAGGAAGATTCATTAAATAGACTGAGAATAAATGGCTTTGAGGTTAAAGCAACAAGAAAGAGTGAGCTCCAGGGAACCAACTGAATAAAGTTTATTCTACTATTAGTGATCTACTGATCCAGCTGTTGCAGGTAGCTTAAGTGAGAATTGAAGATTTATAACTGGATAGTATAACAGAGTGTCAAACTTGATGATTGTTGCTTTGGTGAAGTGGTAGGGAGAAGTCCTGATTAGAGGGATTAAAAGATACTTTTGCAACAGCATCCCCAAACATTTTTCAGATTCCTACATTTGTATTATATCTAATTTCATTTTTGGTTAGGTCAAGAGGATGGTGCAATGCAAGTGTGGACTTAATTTTTAGCATTTCCTGTTTCATTAAGCACTTTATATACAAAGTAATAATCATTTCCCTGATGAAGAAATGTGTCCTATTCCAAAGCCTTTTCATTGAAATTGAACATTTTTTTTTCACTATCTTTATTTCTCTGTATCACTCCAATATTTGACTGAGCAATTGAAACACACGTCTTTATTATCCTCAAATCTATATGGTCAGTGGTAACATGATTTTTATATTCATTTTTTAAAATTCAAATGGGATAAGATTTTCATGTTTGTTATACATAGTAATGGATATATAAAATTACACAAAGGGAAAGAAAAAAAATGTTTCTGAAATAGAAGCATTTGAATTATTGAACAGGCCTTAGAACACAGGATAGGATAGCTTTATGTATTTTGCCTTCTAAGAGAATTCAATTACATGTTTTATGGCTTTATATCCTCCATAAATGTCATATTATAACTAGTAGTGTTCACTTACTTTAAATTGTCCACAATGTCTTCTTTTCATGTACAAAGTCAAATGGAAATTAAAATGATAATTCAGATAATTTAAGATCAAAATAGGCATCTTTTACTTATTTTGATTACAAATTTCAGGAAATGTGATCATTTGGCATGGATTGGTGAAATTGTTTCATTTTTCTACATTTTTTTGCACATAGAATTACATGAGAGGTATTATTTATTAGAAAGCTAGTTGTCTCGGAGAATTAACCATATAAACTAATGGATTAATATATATGCTGGAGAAAAGCATAAAGTTATTCTTTAAAAACATTTTATCTGAATCCATGTGTTATAAATAATAATTATTTTAATGGCAGTGAATAATGCCCCTGCTCATGTTCTATGTCACTGAACTAAATTTGAAACAAAAATATTTTTCATTATAACTTCTATTTTTAATAATAATATATTTTGTTTGATGTGTAATAAAGGTATATAATGCATTTTATTAATTAGATGGAAATTTTTCAACCTTGGGAAATAACTGTTACAAAGGAACATTTTTCCTCTACCCTTGGTACATCGAAATTAAAGTCAACAATATTTGAATTATTGAACAGGCCTTAGAACACAGAGACTTTGCAATATAAGCCATGGGAAGATAAAAGTAGGATAATTATCTGAAAAATTTTAAGCAGCATAAATAGTCAATTTAGAGAACATTTTTTTCAATGTATATATTTCCCAAATTGAATGAATTTACTGTAACATTTTGGCACTTTCAAAATGTTAAAGTATGGAGACAATCACTGCATTAAATAATACAGAATAATATCACAAGACTATGAATATCAAATAAATTATGTTTTTAATTTTTATTCATGTCTATAGCTAAATGAAATAATTTGGTTATAATATTTTGAAGGTAGAAAAAATGTATGCAAATAGTGAACATAAATTGAACATCTGCAGCCATCCGTGTATACTAAATAATATTCGCTGTTCTGTGTTTACAATAAGCAAAAAAAAAAAAATCCAGACATTATTATCAATGTTCATTATCTTGAGAATTACTATGGATCTTTGTGATTGCAGCAAGAATTTAAGTGTTCTCAATCTACCAAAGGTTCCTATCATTCAAGAGGTAAATTTCAAATTTCTTTTAAAAATGTTCTTGGTTCTGTACTTGTGAATTTTTGTCAATAAAATTGTGGAGGAAAATCAAACTGAATTCCTCAAACCACTAATTATTCAAGGTTTCTAATACTTAAACAAATGAAGATTCCATGGATTTAAATTCAGGGGTTAAAAAGTAGATGACATTGGTGGTGGCTAGTGCCTAAACTACAAAAATACTTCAGCACTAATACATATAGAACATTTTCCACATTGTGTATATATTACAATAATAAATAATAATCTTCTCAATTATTTATATAAGTAAATTAAATTTTAGAGATATATGTACATACATGAATAAGAATCTTGAAGTGATTATGATCATATGCAATCCTTACATATTATCTAAAATCATGTACCAAAAAATTCGTTCAACCAGTGTTTTCTGGGTTTGTTTGAATGTTTCTCTAAAATTCAGGAATGTAACTCATAAAATGACTATCAGGTTTGCACATGTTCCAGTACTAAACACATGAAAATCCATTTCCAAAATTTATATTGGCAGAGCAAATGGGAAAAAAATTGGCCAAATCATACCAAACTTAAAAATGGCTTCATCATTCAACTCACTTGTTCTAAGATTTACTGCCTATTAGGAAATAGGCCTTCTTACAGTGATTGTTATAGACCATTTCAATTCATAATTCTAGCCTCAAAGATTTTGTGTGTGTGTGATAAAATCAGAATATCCTATTTGCTGAGTGTTTGACCCCTGCTCTCAAAGGGTTAGGATCATTTTTTTTTTATCCAAGAACTCTCCCAAAGGAATTTAAACATAAGGTACTATGCTCCTAAATAAATTTGGATTAAGAAGCACTGCCTTGTACTTTAAAGCTGAAACTAACTGCTATTTACAGTGAGTCCTTCACTTTCAATCCAAACAAAAGTGTGGAAACCTGCTCTAAATATCTGTAATATATAGACTACAGAACACAAAGGATATAGCATAGGCTGCTAACCTATATATTATAATATCACCATGTATACAATTTTCTCTCCTTTGCCTTCTTCAAAAAATGCTTACAATATTTTGGGAAATTTATTGTATGTTTATCTGTACTTAGATACCCTTGTATAAAGGAAGCATTGAGTATTTTAAATTATCTATTTCATTAGTAGATGGTTTGAATTACAAAATGTATATGATTTCAAATGCTCTGCATGTTGAATCTAGATCTCATTCTTGAAGCTATAATATTCCCTAATATATTGCAAACTAAATGAATATATGCATTGGCAGGTGTTGTAAGAATAGAAGAAAGTTACACTTGGAAGATTAAGGAGGCTTTACTTTTCAAGCAATTCAGCACATTGCCAGAAAATATCTACAAGCCTATGATTTGACTAATCCATTAAATTCCTGTGGCATTTTCAGTGAAGATCTTAATGACCTATTCAAATCCATTACAACAAATAATATCAATTACCTCAAAATATCTCCAAATCTAGTAATTTTGTCCAGACTCCATTTGAGAAATTGGTTTCCAGATACATCTTAAAAACCAAAGTACACCTTGAAACTAGGGTGACATTCAATTAATACATCCATATGTCAATGTTCTTGTTCACCTTGCTTCATTCTTCTAAGTTCATAAAGTCACAGTGCATTGTTGTGAAAGGATGGCATTAATAAATCAAAAGTTTTAATTTTATTTTTTTTCTGACTTTTCTAAGGTCATCTTGATTGTTAAATAGGAAAATTGCAATATTTTATGAAAAAAGGAAATCAATTGGGGTAATTTACCTTCTTGGGATTATAGATAGGAAAGTTCTTAATCTGGGAATTTTAATTCATTGTAGAGTTGTGTGAAAACCTAGGAAGTGCATATTTATTTTGTATATAAGATAAAACTTTCTTTAGTTAGCAGTAAGCTCAAAAATTTTGAAATTTTTTACTAGAGGTGCCTACCATTTGAATTCTATATACCTAGTAGGCAATTTAATTACTCATCCAAAATAATGTCTTACACTTCATAGCTCTTTTGCAAATTCAGGCTTTTTTCCTGTAAGTTGAACTTTATGGTAGGTTGTAGCAGTATTTTCAGGGAAGTGGCAGATGTACAGTATCTACCTTTCTTCTTCCTGAATGATTAAATGACATTTTAAAAGTTTTGTATATTTTATATGGTTTTATGTCGGAAATAAGTTTCTTTGGATTATTCTGTTGTGGCTAACCACATTTAATAGCTTCTGGGAAACTATCATTTTTCATTACTGAAGCACTAGTAGCTATAAAGTTATAACTTTGCATACTTTGTAGAACAAAAAGTGGTTGAGACTCTAGATGACTCAGAAATATAGATGAATGGTAGATGGTATGAAAACTTACACATTGTAAGTATCATAAGTTTGGAGGATGCACCAAAGCTGACATCACTAGAGAACTTGATCTCCTTTCTTTTCTAATCAGACATTCCCTTAGGTTTATCTTGCAATCTTCTCAACTCTACAATTCCAGTTTTTACTTAGGTCTTTATTTAACATTTGATTCTGAATATTGCCTGCCTCTCACACACCTATGCCATTGATATCCAGGACCCAGTAAAAGCTGAACTTATCATGCTCCCTCAGTACTCAGCTATCCCCTGCTTTCTCATAAACATCACAATCAGTATTATCAGCATGCAGAGGAAATGCCACAAAGATAGTCTTCCCTTCAAGAGCATGAATTCAATATCAACAACGATGCTAGTAAACTCATCACATTCTCCTCCAAGCCAAACATAAACATTTTCCATTTTTTGTTCATTTATCCTCTTTAACTATTTAAAACCGGGTTTATTTTATTTGTGTAACATTCCTTTTAATAACTCATTTCTGCAGTCTCTTGTTGGGAAGTAAACCATTCACAATAGAAGTAAAAGTACCTTCTTCTTTGCTCTGATTTCCCTCCAAGATTCTGTGAATCATTTTATCTGATCCCTTCCTTAATAGGTCTGCTTTGATTCTACTGCCGTTTTACAAAAGCCTCTTGTTTAGATGAGCAATTGATTTCCTTATTTCTGTTTCTCATTACATTTTTAAAAGATAGAACTGCAAAATGCATTTGGAAGTCCCAGGATTTAAAATCAGTCTTGCCAGGAAAACAAATCACTTAAGCCAATTAAATTGAAAAGAGGGTCTCCATATTCCTTTTTCTCTGTGACTATTTCCCTAGTGTCTGCTGGGGTCATAAATAATATGTGACCTGATCAATTCTGGCTGCTTAAAAACAAAGATGCTCTACATAGTATTATTCGTCTTATCAGATTATATCATTATCTTCTTCTAACAAATTGAGAAATTACAAGAAGAAATTTAAAGCTGTGATTGCCTCAAACAACAGGAACAACAAAATCGACACACACACACACACACACACACCCATGTTTTTTTTTTTTTTTTATCTTCTTTCTATAAAACCACATACTGGGGGTTAATTCATGGTTGAGCAAGCATTTAGCACTGAGATCAGGACATATCTACCTGTAATAAGTTCTAGAGTCAGGATATGTCATCTAAAAGCAATCTAATCAAAGTCAATAGCATTGCTTAATGGTTTTAAACTCCTGAAAACAAAGACTAATGCTTTTCCTGGCATTATTTAGATAACACATTTCTTCAGTGACAACCTAAATCCAGGAAATATAATTTGATATATTCTGTCTGGTCATGGAAGAGTAAGAAAATGAAACGATTTCAATTTGCCATCTTAACCTTGTATAGATAAAACTAAAACAGAAAAATAATAGAAAATTTTAAATTTTCATGTACTAAGGTAAATTTCTTGAGGAATCAATGATACATTTCTTGATTATTTGGGCATTTTATTGAAAATAATCTTAGAATATAAGTCAGTAACTATAATTATATGGACAGTTTTCTTAAATACTGCCTGAATAATCACATGGAGTCTAGTGACTATGTCATTTCCATAAATGCAAATTTAATACTCATTCACTTTTATATATATTTAAATACCTTTGTTTTTTTTATTTTTTTAATGTGGTGCTGAGTATCGAACCCAGTGTCTCACGCATGCGAGGCAAGTGCTCTACTGCTGAGCCACAACCCTAGCACCAACTCATCCATTTTAACATAGACAAAACCTACATTTCTTCAAAAATAATATCATGATTTTTATAGGAGTTCAGTTTCCCTTGAGCCCATCAATTGCCCATATCAAAGTTCTACATTTAGCCAAAGTAATTAATCAAAGTAATTATGTAATGTTATGTCCATTGGATTTGATTTTGTCTCATAAGGATTTTGTTTTGCTTTGCTTTGCTTTGTTTTGCTAGTACAGAATGTTGGGCAATGTATTTTCACTAGTAATCTAATGCTAATTAAGTTTTTAAATGAAAATGCAATGATTCCAAAACACCTTGGTGATAAAAATTATAAGTGTACAAGATTATAAAGAAATTTACTATAAATTTGATAAATAGTGTCTATAAAGCAACCAGTTAACATGACAATTGATGATGAAAGTTGAAATCCTTCCACACTAAGATCAGGGACAAGACAAAAATATCTGTTCTCACACTTCAATTCAGCATTGCACTGGAGGATCTAGTTAGAACAATTATGTAAGAAAAGAACAGAAACAGAATCCATATTTGAAAATCTATTTAAAAATGATAAGATCTTAGATATAGAAAAGAGTAAATTCTGGTGACTCAAAATGGGGTAGGGAGGAAAAGCATGAGAAGAAAATTACCTCTAGATAGGGAAGAGAGGTGGGAGGGAAAGGGAGGGAGAAGGAGAATTGCATGGAAGATGGAAGGAGACCCTCATCATTATACAGAATACATGTATGGCGATATGAGGGAAAAAAAAAGAAGTGGGTCACATTAGATTGGGTAGAGAGAAGTGATGGGAGGGGAGGGGAGGGGAAGTGGGGAATGGAAGGACAGCAGAATAAAATAGACATTATTATTGCTGTGGGTATATACGTGACTGCATGACCAATATAATTCTGCAACCTGTACACTCAGAAAAAATGAGAAATTATGTCTCATCTGATTCAAATGTATGATATGTCAAGATCATTGTACTGTCATGTATAACTAAAAACAAATTTAAAAAAGTAAATTTTGTAGAGTAGCAGTGAGTGATCTAAAATGAAATTAAGAAAATAATCCCATTTATAATGGGATTTAAAAATGATAATACATTTAGGAATAAATTTAATAAGAGTGCAAAATTTGTCTATTGGATATCAAAATATTCCAGAAATAAATAAGTCCTAAATAAATGAAAAGATATCACATGTTCACAGACCAGAATACTTACTATTGTCAAGATGCCAAAGAAAAATAACAAAATGATTATTACTGGTCTACAGATTTAGCTTAATTTCTACCAAATTCCTAATGTACTTTTGTTATAGAAATTGGCAAAATAGTTTAAAATTCAAATATAAATATAAGGATTCCAGAATAGCCAAAATGATCTTCCAAAAATGAAATTACTCACACTTCTCAATTTGAAAACTTACTTCAAGGTTATCAATAAAGTGTGGTACTGACTATAAGACAGAGATATGTACATCAGTGTAATATAATTAAGAACATATAAGTAAACACATTTGTAGTCAATTGCTTTTTCACAATGGTTTCAAGGCAATCCAATGAAGAAATATTAGCCTTTTAAACAAACAGGGCTAAAAGAAACTGAATGCCAACATAACAAAAAACAAACAAACAAACAAAAAAAAACCTGATGTTGAGCCCTCTTTTCAAATCACATAGAAATATTAACCCAAACACATTATAGACCTAAATTTAATAGTAAAACTATCAAAATTTATCAAAAAGTATAACAGTAAGTTTCTGTGACTTTCACTAAGACAAAGCCTACTTAGATATAACACTGAAAGCACAAGTGACAAAAAGAAAATAAATAAATCTGTTCTCATCAAAATTAGTTATATGCTTCACCTTACACCATAAATAAAGTGAAAACAAATTTCACAGAATGAGAAAAAATATTTTCACATCATATATTTGACAAGGACCTAGTATCCAGAATATATCAAGAAATTTAGGGGGGAAGGAAGATGGCGGCGAGGGGAGTGCATTGCCCCCGTGTGCTGCTTCACTGTGTGGGAGTATGACAAGTCAGGATGGCTAAAGGATATCTTGTTAGGAATTTCCAGCAATAGTGGGGTGCTCCGGAACCTGGAGGAAGGATTTCCATCGCACGAGGATCGGCTACGGGGACTCAAACGCGAGAGGTTTGTCACACGGAGGGTAACACTGCTTATTCAGCAAACCGCCCTGCTGCTAGAGTCTGCAGCGCGCGCTGGGAAACGAGGAGATAGCGACGCAGGGATACAGCGCTGCAGTTTCTGCCGGCCGTGCAAGCACCGTACTCAGGGCTGAATTCTGGGTTCGAGACGGGGGAAGGAAGCGGTCCATCTCGGTTCTCCACACCAGTCAGACCACAGAGGAGG
>NW_026000250.1:1844879-1852210 GCF_001458135.2 Marmota marmota marmota
AAAAGCATGCAATGGAGGAAGGATAGCATCTTCAACAAATGGTGCTGGGAAAACTGGAAATCCATATGCAACAAAATGAAACTCAATCCCTTTCTCTCACCATGCACAAAAGTGAATTCAAAATGGATCAAGGAGCTTGATATCGAATCAGAGACACGCCGTCTGATAGAAGAAAAAGTTGGCTACGATCTACAGTCGGTGGGGTCGGGCTCCAAATTCCTCAATAGGACACCCATAGCACAAAAGTTAATAACTAGAATCAACAAATGGGACTTACTCAAACTAAAAAGTTTTTTTTTTAACAAAAGAAAGAATAAGAGAGGTAAATAGGGAGCCTACACCCTGGGAACAAATCTTTACTCCTCACACTTCAGATAGAGCCCTAATATCCAGAGTATACAAAGAACTCAAAAAATTAGACAATAAGAGAACAAACAACCCAATCAACAAATGGGCCAATCTTCATATATCAAAGTCTGTAAGGGAACTTTCTCATATTTTAATGGCATCATATGAAAAGACTGTATGCTATACTGTTTGATAAAACAAAGAACAGGGAATTTTGTAAACACTAAAGTTGCTTAAAGTTCATCTTTGCTATTGCAGAAATTCTTCAACTTGAATTGCAAGTTCTCCAAGGGGACTGTTTTAAAAGGACAAGAAAACAAAATGTTTCTATCATTCCACAGTTTAACAAAACTCAACTATGCTTATTTTTAACCATATTTAACATATTCTAATGATATGCATGAGTCTATTTGTTTATACTCTAAGAAAACTGACAAGTAGAGGGAAAGGGAAGAACTATTAGATTTTCTTTTGTGAAGACAGACACTTAGGGAAAATGAAAATATAAAGTTATTAACATAGCGGATAGCAAAGTTGTCCTGTTTAAAAATGAAACAATCTGATGTCATTCCTTTTGCTTAAAAACCATCCAAGGTATTCCCATGTCACTCTAATTAAAAGTTTTAAAATGTCTTGCAAGGCTCCACATGAAGTGGCTATAGGTGGGCAAATATTTTCTGTCAAGGGGCTGATAATAAATATTTCAGGCTCCATGGGGCACTACTATATCTGTTAAAACTGCTGAATTTGCTTTTGTGCGGGTGAAAACAGTTGCAGGCCACACAAAAAGGAATGAGTATGGCTGTGTTCCAATAAACTTTTATTTATGGAACCAAAATTTGCATTTCACAAGGTTTTTACATGTGAAGTAATTTTTTGGGAATTTGTTTAACCTTTTAAACATGTAAAAATCATTCTAGCTCTTAGGCTATCCAAAACAGTTTGCTGATGCTTAGTCAATATGAGATCTGATGCTGTGTCTCTTTGACCTTATTTTTGCCTCTTTTTCCTCTTGCCAGGAACTCTCCAGAGATACTGGTCCTACTGGTGTTTATATCAGGCATATATCTAGTGCCTTTGTTTTTGTGTTCCTTCTGCTTCGAATAGGCTTACTCGAAATAGACACATGGTTTACTCCCTCATCTCTTTCAAATCTTTTCTCAGATGTCACCTACAATATCCACAACAAGATGTTTGATTTTTATTTCTTTGCTCAGCTAATAAATAGTACTTAATGGTTAATGTGGGACTAATTAGCATTCCAGTGTCTTAATTTGAACATATAAGAAAACTTCCTTGCCATGTGCTTATAATTTGCAAATGAAAACCAATTATTGACTGAATAATTGCAAGTGTGCAACCTATCACCTGCTCCCAAATATTTCTGTTTAGAGCTAATGACATTTTTTGCATATGTCATCTTCAAATTACAGTATGTGTATTCTCAACTCTATTATTACTTAGTCATTAGCAGAGATTGACAGACCAAATTTTCGTCACCAAGATTATAATTTTCATTTCAATTTTCATACAGTAATGGCCTCTTCCAATTGACTTCATATATTCCACCATACACACACCCACACCCCCACACACTCACAAACACACATTCTCACACACTCATATACATACACAATAATTTCATACACATACATGCATAATAATAATGACTTAATGGAGTAATGCACAACTTGTTTTTTGTTACTATACTGTTTTCTCTAAGAAGACATATGATAATTTCCTTAGGTTGTGTTCAAAATAACATTTATTTCCAAATAGGAACTCTACTCTTACATTAGCCATTGAGGGATGTATTCTAGCATTCTTATTGAAATAATAAAACATTATTAATGAGATACAGTGTCTTCCTTTAAAAAAAATTAAGCCTTTGACACAGGACCCTTTACTGAACAAAAGCATTATAGCCCCCATAGTAACAAACATTGTTAGTATACTTGATTAATATATTTATTCTTGGACAGAATATTCACTGATTATAAATAATGCACTTTATTAAAATACCACTGTGATAAATTGGATATGATGAGACAATGAAGGATGCTAATCTTCCTTTTTAGGTAAACAGCAATGAAGAGTAGGACAGAAGATAGTATAATAAACTCTGGTCACAGAGAAGATCAATAACTCAATTTTTCATTGCAAAATACAATAAAGTTGCCATCTTATTGGTTCAGAGTAAAATAGGGAACAAAAATTCAAGGAGAGTGCCACCTTTTAATACAGTGAAAACACTCTCAGGAATCTCATTTTTATTTTCAAATATTTATTTATTTGTACTGTCTATAGACCTTCTTTCCTGTAAGATAACATACATTTCTAATTTTTAGTTTAGTTTTGTTTTGGTAAAACATACAGACAGAGCAATAGTTTCATTATAAAGGCAGCAACATCCATTTCCAGCATATATATTCTGTTCCCCTCCAAAGCAGTCTCCTCATCTTTATGCATAGAGATCACTTGTCCTTGTATATTAAGGTAAGTGGTTTCTACATTTATCAAAATAAATAGCAAAATATTCACATCTACCTTTAACATGAGATATCTATGAAAATTTTCAAAACAATTTTTTTAAAGTATCTGAATTTTTTCAGGATTAACATGAACAAAAACTTCAGATTTAATAGTAACAAAAATATAAATAATTATTCCCAATTCATAGAGGAAGTCAAACTAGTCAGCATAATGGCATTAGACATCTTTGTAAGCTAATTACCATGATTTTTAAAGTCTAAAATCCACTTGATATGATTATATTCTCTTCATATGTAAACCAATGTACAATGTCATTAATTGTGGAATTATTTTAGATGAAATGAAACAGTCATTTTCAAGAAACTCTCACAAAACCAAAGTCATGAATATTGATTTGTGTTGTCTTCCTTCTAAATATAAACTGACTTGATGGCATTTTTAAATGCTAAGAAATGTCATATTTTTAAATTATTAATTGAAAAACCTATAAATTCTTCTTAATCCAAATAATTAATTTTTCTATTAATCTTTAGATTACAAACTGTGAATGAAGCCAGAAATTAAACAGAATTATTCCATGTCACACCAGGTTTTTATCTTACCATACCTGAGAGAAAGTCTATAGCGCTTGCTGTGTCTCATGTAAGTAAATCCTCTTTAACCTTTATTTATTTTTTTCTGTTTCTTGATTTAACATTCAAATCCATAAAAAATTTAGCCTGACCTTTGGAATTTGAAAGGTGAAGTGAATACTGTACATATCTTTAAGTTCAATTAATACTAATCATATGTTAACATAATAGAATAAAACTATTCATTTTTAATACTGTTATAAGACATTAGAAAATAATCTTGTCCAGGAAATAATTTAGTGTGGTAAATTCATGTATATATTATGAATCAGTGTGTATTGTTTTTAGTATTCTGAGGGCATTCTCTTAAGTGATAAAGTATTTTGTACCCATAACTGAAATTTTCCCCAAAACTCATAAAAAACAGAAAATATTCTAACTTGATACTTGAATACCCCATTATAATTATTTTAGCTCTATAATATAAAAATTGCTTCAATTACTCCTGCCCAAAACTTTCCCCCATATTTATATATATTTATATTTTTGAACTAAATATTTTTTACCAAATTTCCATTGAAATGGTACAATTATTAATTCATGCAAGAAACTTTTAGGAATGCATATCATGTACCAGGAACTCTGCTTGTTCTTAGAAATTTAGGGGCAAACAATGTAGACATAATCATAGTCTTAAATTACTTCTTAAAATAAGGAAGTTTATTTATACTAATGTAGGAGAGAAGGTATTCCAATGTGTAGATTAAAAAGGCAGATGTAAATCTTTCTTTTACATATTTCCATGGATAAATATATTATTTAAATAGTAGCAAGATATCTTTACAATAAATGACTTAATATTTTTCCAAGTCACTGTACCTTCTTTACAAGAAAGAGAATTCTAACTATATCATACAACAGGGATGTAGTGCTTCATTAACATAAAAATAATGTTCTAATCATAAGGCATTGGGTATGTGAATCATAATTAATATGATACTGATACAAAATTAATTGTTCCAAAAAAATTTAAAAGCCTACTATTTTATTTAATAATCTTGAAACTCATTAAATAATAAAAATTTCTTAAAATATATAAACTGATAACAGTTTGTTCACTGATTTAGTAGGAAGATACTCATATGTGGTTCAGATTACATGGTTATTCAAATGATTTTTGTAAAAAATGTGAATATAGAAGCAAATAAATGAAATATTTTATAATAATAGTACAAAAGAATAATCTTGCCAACATGTACAAACATTAATTATTTAATGAACAGATTACCAATCTTCAAATTTTTTTCTTATTTTCCTATTACATATATGCATATACTACAATATATTTTATATATACATGTGTATGGATTGTCATGGTTTAGATGTAAAGTTTCCTCCAATAGATCATGTGTGAAACGATGCAAGAAAATTTAGAGATGAAATGATTGGTTTATGAAAACCTTAATCTAATCAGTGTGTTGTTTCTGAACAGGTTAATTAGGTTGTAACTGTAGGCAGATAAGGAGTGACTTCAGTAGGTCATTGAGGGCATGACCTTGGGGTATATATTTTGTTCTTATTGAGCAGAGTTCTCTCTCTGGTTCCTGGTACTATGTCTCCAGGAATAAAGTTGGCTATCCATGAACTGAGACTTCTGAAACCCTGTTGTTATGTTCTGAGCTGCTTTTCTTCTCCATGCCCTTCTGCCATATGTTCTGACTTATCTAGGGAGCAGAGCAATGGAGTCAGCCATCTATAGACTGAGACCTCTGGAATCATGTGTGCCAAATATACTTTTCCTCCTCTAAATTTATTCTTGTCAGGATTTTTGTTCACAGCAATTAAGAGGCTGATTGAAAAAGAGATGTATTATGTTGAGAAAATCAGATCTTAAATTTGTGTATATACAAAAATGTAGACATACATATATATGCTGTTTATGCACAGAAAAGTTACACTGCAACAGTATAAAACAATCTTGCAAAATGATATTGTTGGGGTTCAGAACACACTAACCCATAATATGCCATCTTGAGGTATTGAATATTTTAAGCTGAAGTACTTTGAGAAATAGTAGGTTCAGGAAGGACTTTGACCTTCCTTTCACTCATGAAGCAGGTTGTAAACATACATGTGAGAAGTGTCCTATCTATACACTTAGGACAGGAGCATCCTCTCTCCAAAGACAGAGGGAAGCCAAGAGGATCTGAACAAATAGGCCCTGGTCGTTTCTCCCACTTTACTATTCTTAGCTTGCACTTCTTTTGTCCTATAACTCTTCCCCACAAATTTCCAACTTCATCAAACTTAGTATAAAACAGTTCAGGCTTACCACTTCTTCAGGTCTTCATTTCCTTATGAAGATTGCCTTGTCATAGGAAACATATTAAATAATTTTTTGTGCTTTTCTCTTTTCAATCTATCTTTTATAGTTCTATTTAAATGACCCCAGGCAAAGAACCTAAGATAGGTAACATGAAAAAAAAAAATAAATGGATGAATAAAGTATTCATCATATTCATTTCTATATGAAAACTGAATAAGAATAATAATTCATTATTTTTATTTATTTTCTTATTTTCTGGGTAAAAATTGCAAATGTCAATTCCAACAGTGATAACTATAATATACGCAATGTCATGTTTATGTCTGCAATTTTAGATATGTGTATTTGGAGCACTGTGTTCTCCTAATGCTTATTATATCACCTGCAAAATTTGTTCTAATAATAGGAAATATTATATTAGAACACGTGAAATTAATTCATTTTGACAAATAATCGCACTTCTGTAAAATATTTGTATAATTTCTGAAAAAATAGCTTCTTGTTAGTAGGGAATCATCTTATAAAACTAAAATTAAGAGAGGTTGTAGGCAAAGGTCACATTTTTTTTAATCTGCCTTCTTTCTCTATTCTTAGAAAATGATTTCTTTATCAGATATGTTTCTTACTGGCTAAGACTCAAGGAAATGAACTCAGAGATGTCAAATCAATAATTTATTTTCTTTTTCAGTAAATACTATTTAGCTCATACTCGTGCAAAATGAATGGTTTACATTTAGACAGCATTTAATAGTATCCCAAATTGCTCCCACATTCATTATAATTAACTGCAACATTTTGCTTGGTAGATTCATTGGTTCAAGAATTTGAAGAATATAGATTTTAAGTATCACAAAATCTTCACATTTAAAATACAGAATATAAAATAGAGAATCAGCCTAATTCTACTCAAAATATTCTTTTCTGAAACAAAATGAAGTATTTGATTGTTTACTTGTTTCTTCCTTCCTTTGGGCCTAGCTATTTACTCTTCTAATAACCAGGTTCTCCATTTCAATTACAGTTTACATTATTCAATAATCATCATAATAGTAACATAAAACCAATAGCTCTACATTGACTTAACATTTTTCATTTCGGTAGTTATGGAATTCTTAGAAAGTATAACTATGTGGCTGCTCCAAATGTGACATTTAAATAATTATTTTTAATCTTGCCTTATTTCAAAAGGATTTAAAACTGATGTTTCAATACCAAAAATAGAATTTAGCAAACTCATAACCGAATTCTTTAAAATAATCAATCTAACACAACAGTGGAGGAAATAATACAAATTATTACAAGAACTGAGTCACTTAGCATCAACTTCTACATTAGAGGAAAGTGAAAATACCAATAAGTTACATGAAATATTATGGATATTCCTAATATTTACAACTGATATTTTAATAAATATACTTTTAACAAAATTTTAGGGACTTGGAAAGAATACATTAGATAAATCATCCATATTTACTATCAATAATTATTTCCACATATCTCACTTTCTCACACCATCCTGAAAACATTTTCATTATTTACATAGGCTCTGCTTTTAATCAATTATCAATATTTTGGAATCTGATATGTCCATT
>NW_026000250.1:1863946-1870164 GCF_001458135.2 Marmota marmota marmota
TATATATATATATTCTAAGACTTTGTTATCCCATACTTAAATTGAACTTTGCCATTATATTTCTTTATTTAACTACCATCCTTTCTATTCCTCCTGCCAATTGTTAAGATTATTCTCACTGAGCAAAAGGGAGTCTAGTATAGTTGAGGAATGAGAAGGGGAGGGCAGGGAAAGAAGGAGGGAATAGGGGGTATCATGAACTGGAAACGATTTACATATATGTGTGAGTTTGTTGGGATGAACTGAACTACTACATATAATCACAAAGCTCCAATAAAAAATAAAAATAAAAAGGGCTGGAAATGTAGCTTTGTGGTAGAGCACCCTGAGTTCAAGCCCCAGTAATCCCCCCAAAAAATAAAAAGAAAGAAAAAGATTATTCTTGCTTCCAACATTTGTGGAATAAGGATTGTTTTGAACAAGTAAAATAAAGATGAAGATATGATTTATTAAATAAAATAACTATTTTTAAATGCCTTTACATTTTGCAGAATCTATTTAAACTGAAGAGGATCTGTATTGTTCTATAAAAACTAGGAGAGAGATAAAAGAAATTGGTAAGGTAAACACAGCAGGTCCAAGGATATCCCGGCTAATTTATAGGCTAGGCAATTGAGAGTTTAATAAAGTGTTGATACACATTGCACTGATTTTCCTACCTCAAGTTTTCACTCCTGACTTGGTTTATGCCTACAATGAACAGGAGTCTGATTAAAATAACCAGCTTTTATTTTAATTTTATAGATTACTTGACCCCACTATTTGAGAGTTCTTTAATTAAAATGAGGGCAAAATTATTTACCTCTTTATAAATGTGTTAGATTTAATGAGTTAACTAATGAAAAGTGATTTAAAGATAAAAAAGTGCTTAATATTACTATTATATGATTATATGTCTATTTATACAAACATGAAAGAAATGAACTGGATAAAGAAAACTAAAAAAAATACAGCAGCTGTGATATTACTGCCTCACAGACATATTAAATTTCCAAGCTGCTCATGGAGATTTAGGCAATGGATCCCATTAACATCAAAGGGTGTCACACAGCTAAATCCCAGAGGACAGCTTAGAAACTGTAAGGGATACCTTGTTAACTATGGAATAATTCAGAATTTGAATTTTTTAAAGAGATAAATTACTAAATGACAAAATGACTCTTTTTATTTTCACTAATTATGAAACTTTATAAAAACATATTAATCAGCAGATATCTGAGGAATGTTCAGTCCTGTACTAGATACCATAAACATAGTAAGAAAAATAATTATTCCCTGAATATAAATACAATAAATATTTGGATTAGCACATGTGATAAAATTATTCTATGTTCTGCTTTCAATTTTGCTCAGTGTCTTAATATTTCTTCCATTTGCAATACTTACTTCACTAAGACTGCAAGAATATTTACAATAGCTATAATGAAAAGATAAAATACAAATGAATAACCATAATCAGAATTGTTCAAAGGTCATAAGAAAAATCTTTACAATAATTTCAGACACAAATAGAGGATTGAACAAAGGAAAATACATGATATAATCTTAGATAGAAAGGCTCAGTATCATAAAGGTGTTGATTCTCCCTAAGATAGTATTTAAACTGGTATTATTCCAATAAGAAAAGCAACATTTCTCTAGAATGAGATGAATTGATTTAAAGCTCATTTTGACTGAACAATCACACTTTTAGGAATATGTATAAATGATATGTGTGTAATGTTTTTTGTTACAACACTATTTACCGTTTTAAAATAAAACTCAGTGTCTATTTGTAAGGGTCTGTTTATAACAACTATGACATACTGCATGAATATTTGTTTATATCCACATGAAAAAATGCTGGAAGCATATACAAGAACCTAGTGAAAGTGCTTACCTATGGAGGGAAGGATAAATGAGATAAACAGAGACAAGAATAGAAGTAATAAGGCCTTTTCATATGTATCCTATTACATTACTTAGATTTTAGAACCATTTGAAATCATCATCTATACAAACCCCCCAAAAGATAAGTTAAAAAATTAAAAACTTGAAAGAAAAAGCATTTCAGGAAACATATACAAACTATACACACTGCTAAATGCTGTAAATGCTAGTACTGTCAATATGGTAGCATTTTGCCTTGAATCCTATTTTCTTTAGTCAGAACTTGAATTAAACTACTGAGTTCAGCCATCAGTCTTCCTTGGCCATGTTAAGCACAGGGCTGATTTTCAGAATAATTATAGAAAACACGACTTCTTTCACCTAGACATCATATCATATTGCACATTAAAACTGGTTTTGATGATTATAAAGTAGTAAAGTTTCCAGACAATTTTTAGTCAATAAGCATAAAGAGATTTTTCACTGAGTGACAATAGGATGTCTAACAATTTTTTAGTTTTGTGTAACAATAGGGTTGTTGCCCCTGGTCAAGGTGCTCATGCTCAATTTATTCAAACACATATTGACTGCATCCATGAGCCAAAAACTGGGCCTCATTCTACCTCTATTTTTATTCCAGGCAAAAGATATAACAGAATTCATGAGTGGGAGAAATGAAAATCTCCGCAACCATAGTTTCACTGAGGTTTAAGTTTATTCAATTTTGGAGAATTTTATTCAAAAGATTAAAATGATTAATGCAGCTCAGCATATGACCTGCAATTGAAGACACCTGGCTCACAGCTTGCTATAAGCTTGATACATGAGGTTCCTTGGCATTTACTGCCATGAAGTTTGAAGGAAGCATAATGAAAAGAATACACAGCAACAAACTTTTGGCAATACTTTCTCTCACAGTTTCTGCCAAACTGGAAAGAAATGTCATTTATATTTCTTAATTGGATTCATTTCCAAACAAATACAGACTTTGAGTAAAAGTTTCTAAACAGCTGTACACATGGAATTAATAACAACAAAAAGCATTCACTGAGCCAAGTTGTGAATGAATAATTTTAACAGAGAAAATATAAAGAAAACCAAGACCAAAAAATGATTAAGATAGGAAAGCAGTTTTTAGATATGTTTTTATAAAATACATGTGAATACAAAATTTGTAATTTCTGAACTTGCTTGATATGGCCCACACCACATGGCATTGTGCTTTTAGGAGTATGCAGATATATATGTATTTGAAATTAAATAAATAGGCCATTTGGAGCTTCACTGGCCAACCACAGCCAGCTCAGTGAATTTCTGGCAATACTAAGAGCATTTCAAGAATCATGCCTGTGCTTTATCCACAGATGAGTTTGTTTGTTTTCATACTGGGGACTGAACCCAGTGGCAATTTACAACTGAGCTACATCCCCAGTTTTATTTATGTTTTATTTTTGGGAGAGGGGCTCACTAAATTGCTGAGGTTGGCCTCAAATTTGTCATCTTCCTGCCTTAGCTTCCAGAGTTGCTGCGATTACAGGCAGGCATCATCTTGCTCAGCCAGAAATTAGATTCTTTTTTTTTAAATATTTTTTAAGTTGTAGGTATACATGATACCTTTATTTTATTTATTTATTTTAATGGGGTAGTTTATAGTATTTAATAAAAACAAAATATAAATAAAGATACATGGAATCTCAATCATTTTTTATTACTTCTATGTGTCTACCTATGAAAACACATTTACCGAGTGCTCAGATATCATTAGAATTGAATTTAAACCCACCTTAATTTTTTCCTGTGATTAATTTCTGAACAGATAACCTCACAACTTAAAATGTAATTTTGACTACTTTAGTGCAGGTCAATAAATTCTGGTGCAAGAAAGAAAAAATAAAATTCTTAGGATCAATGAATCATCATCTGCTAAGATCTATGCTTTAGGGTTGACCCAAATGAATATGTATGTGTTTACGCATATGTAAAACACATACATAAATAAAATGAAAATTCATGTCTCAGAATTCTGTGGAGTTTTACAAAACTAATTTTTACTCTCCAATAATAATCTGCAGTTCTGCATATTAATTATGTTAAATAATGAATTTTCTCCATGAATATACATCATCAATAGAGATGTGGATGCTTAGAGATGAAATGAAAAAGAAAATGCACTGGTATTGAAGGAATGGTGCAATTAAAGAATTGTTTCTTTGCTTCTTCCTCATGGACTTTGTCAATTTTGATTTCTAATTTGAAAGAAGCAAATAAAATTAAAGAGGGATGCAAACAAGATTATCAATATTTTCTACCTTCCTTTAAAATAGACAAGATGGACATCTCCATCTAATAGAGATTGGTGTTAGGCAGATTTGTTAGGTTCAGTTGCACTTTAATTTGAATTTTTCCCAGATAGTCATCACATAATTTGTACTTAATTTTGTTTAGGTTATATGTTATGTATTTATACATATACATTTACATAAAGTGTAAATATATAAGTGTATATACACACACATCACTACTCAGGACCTTTAAATTGTATATAAGTTTAGCTGCTCAATCAGGGCTTTTACATAATCTTCAAGAGAGCAAGTGAATATAATGTCACATATTTTCAAAGTGTCTCATTAAGGTGAAAGAGGCCTTCATAGATCATTGAGAATGGTTCTCCTACTGGTTTTAGGCTGTAAATTCAGTGGGTAATCCCTATTTATCTTAAAGTTAAATAAAGTTTGATATTCTAACAAATGCCTTGCATTATGGAAAATATTAAATATTTCAATTATACCTTATTTTCTTCTTAAAATACATGTAAGATAATTACTTGTACTTGATTTCCTCTGCAATAAAATATGTAGGTGACTGGTTCTATTACTTGCAATTTTATAATACTTTAAAAAATTACTTTCAAGAACTTGCCAAAAAATGTGGAACACCTTTTTTTCTGAAAATAATATGCATAATCATCTCTCTAAAAGTGCCCGATGATTTGCTTTGTCCAGGAAACTGAATAGTGGAAAGTAATTCTGAGTCAACTCTTTTGCTCTTTAAAGAATATTTCTAATATTTTTTCCAGAAAAAAAGGAAAATGTCCCATTGTGAATATTTCTGGCTTGTCAATATCCATAAGCAATTTCACTATCTGTACAAATTTAATTATTAAAAAGCACAAAGTGGGCTGGTGTTGTGGCTCAGTGGTAGCACACTCATCTGGCATGTGTGAAACACTGGGTTCAATCCTCAGCACCATATAAAAATAAATAAATAAAATAAAGGCACTGTGTCCAACTACAACTCAAAAAATATTTTTAAAAAAGCACAAAGTCACTATGGTTTATATCTCTGACATCAGATTTAAAAGGCACATCCTTTTATATTATGGGTCATTTAAATTTCAAAGAGATATGAGGAACTGCCAAGGAATCTCTTTATTCGAATTTTCATTGTTTGAATCTTGGAAGTTGACTTAGGTTAGGACAGTTATGAAAACATGAAAAAGAACCAACTTCTGGATGAGAAACCCAAAATAAATTACACGGTGAGATTAAAATGTGAGTTTGATCCCTTGGGATGTGTCATAATTATGTCAGAAATAAATATTGTTATTTTATTAAGCATATTTTGAAGATTATAACTTATTAATGAGTATATATTTGTCAACAACAACCCAGGATATTCTGAAGAAAATTAAGAATACAATGCTTCACAAAAGTTACCAGAGAAGACAAAGGCAGGAAAAGAGGCAATGAAAGGATATGAAATGCAGAAAATGCCTGAAAAATAGTGGGCAATAGAAATCAAATGGATTAGATTTTACAAGAAAAATTTTGACAATGTATAAATTTCTGGGGTGAAAATGTCATTTTGACAGTGGGGGCTGACTTAGAATTTTGTCTTAAATTTTCATCCTGTCAGATTTCAGGTAAAGCTTTATGTTCTTTAGATAATAATGAAAATGTTATCATGTATCCATGTACACTATAAGTAAATGCCTTTGCTTGTGGATAGAATATCCTTAATGTGACTGAAATATTTGTTACTGAATTTTCCTCTTTTTTTGGGGGGGGGGCACTGGGGATTGAACCCCAGGGGCACTTTACTATTGAGCTATATCACCACCAGTCCTATTTATTTATTTATTTATTTATTTATTTATTTATACCACTGGTGAGTGGTTCTCTTCACTGAGTCACATCCCTAGTCCTTTTCCTTTTATTTTGAGACAGGATCTCAATAAGTGGTTTAGGGCCTTGCTAAATTTCTGAGGCTAGCCTCAAGATATGAATCTCCTGCCTCAGCCTCTCACATCACTGGGATTACAGGTGTGCACACCATGCCCAACTATATAT
>NW_026000250.1:1874757-1885079 GCF_001458135.2 Marmota marmota marmota
TATATATATATATATATATATATATATATATATATATATATATTATCATTAATAAATGATGCCATAATTCTATTTATATTAAAGCATGGTGTTGCCTCCTATATTATAGAATGTGTATAGTTATATCACAACTTACAATTATCTTGTAAGAATTTTATATTTGAGCTATAAAGTTAGAAAAATCAATGTATTTATGCTTCTCATGAATGTGAGTTATATTACACATGCATACATCTGAAAAAATGTTGTATAATACACAGTTACAGGAAATGGACTCCAGATGGATAGATGAGATGCTTTCTTAACCTAAGGGATATTTTATCTTCTTTTTTTTTTTTCCTCTCAAGTAAAGCAATCTGTTTCAAGTTTTTGTTTTGTGATTTGTTGTTGCTATTGTCAGATTTTTTTGTTTATTTTATTTTGGGAATATCTTCTCTCCTGGTATCTGAGTATGACAATGTGAAAATATTAGAAGATTAATATATAAATTAATTGTTACCTTTATGAGGCTCTATGATCTTCAAAACTGGTAAGCAATCGATAAAAAAGAATAAATTGTTCTAAGGCAGTAAAGGGAAAGAAAGCTCAATTCTGATAAAATTGGAAAAATAAAAATAATATAAAAATTGTTGCAGGAGTTTCCACTCATGCCATAAAAAGAAACATACTTTACACTAGGGAAATCCAGATAGTTATTCTGTCTCTGTGTTGCATTCTGATTTGAATCTATATTTCCCAGATGTATGTTGGCTCCTCCAATCACACACTAGCTAATAAATTGAAAGTGTCTTTGAGTTTCAGAGCATAATTTTTGTGAACTGTAATAAGCAAAAGTAATTTCTCTTCTTATAAAACATTTTCTTCTTATTTAAAATGAGAATTGTCAGATAATTAAAGGACTAACTAAATGAACAGACTTGCACATGACTTCCCAGGACTCAGATCAAATATTGAAAAAAGAAAAATTCCTTCAAGAAAGAATATCTAATACTGGATCAAAACAGTGATATAGTAGTTGCTATGAATTTTAAAAAAATATATATAAAAGATGAGAACTGTTAAATCTATTAAGACAATTGAAAGAATATTCAAGGGGAAATATGTTACTCAGAATTATATATTTCAAAGATCCTATCACTAAGAAAGTTTATCAAATTTTTTAACCTCTTCATTTTAAATGCAGTTTTATAGTATATACTTCCTAATTTAATTCTACTTAATATAGTTGTGATAATTTCAAACTTAAATGGATATAGTCAAATCAAAATTTTCATACTTAAGATGATTGGAACTTTAAAATGACCCCAATGTTCAAGTTCTTATAATTTAAGCAGTTAAATTGTTTACTATACAACTATGATATTTTCAAACTAATTAGTTAAAATCAGCTTTCTTTAACACCCATTAATCATCCAGGTTAAATCATTATTCACCACTGCAAATATATACTTGGAGTGCAAAATAATATTAGACATGATATATAATTAATTCCTTTTTTAGCTGCCACAATCATACTTTAGAAATTAATTGATACAGAAGTCCAGAAAGCATTTGAAAATACTTACATGACTTGAGCAGGTATGAGCCATGTTCAAATCTGCCCTTCAAAATACATTTAATATACTACAATAAAGAAATGTGTGTGTTTTCCTTTATAGTAAATTCAGAAATATTTTAAAATAGTTGTATACTGAAATACTGATTATGTCTTTTATTGCAAACAACCCACAAACTTCATGGAACTTGTGTCTACTCATAGTTTATTAATGTTTATTTACATAATCTATGTTGTCCTGTTTATTTACTCCTTTGAAGTTCAGATTTTTTAATTATCAATAGACAAAGCTTTTATAAACATTGACATTAATGGAGTTATCCCCATTTCTGCAGCCCAAAGCATAATTCCATTCTAAGATGTTGTAAGGAGAGATGAAATTCCTAATTAAGTTTCGAGATTTGGGACTGTTAAAACATATTTAATGTCAATGTACATGTAATTCATATCCATAACCATAATTTCATCCAAATGTTTAGTACGAAAATTTAATCACAGTACAAGCCTTTGGTTTTAGATTTTAAATCATCTGTCCCATAAGAAATAGGAAAGTGTCAGCATCAAACTACCTTAAAACAAAAACCTACCTTACTGCTTTTTGATATAGAAGATAAACATTAAAAAAAAAGTTCAGACGACCTAATATAAAATTTCTGGTAGCCACAGGGAAAGAAAAGGCAAGACAGAAACGGGTAAGATTAATTTTAATAATTTATTTCTCAACCCAGTATACATACCTAAAGTAGCATTATTTCAACATGCAATCCACATGAAATTATCAATGAGATGTTTCATATTTTTATCCATACTGTTATCACAACTTGATACATATTTTAAACTTACAGTGCATCTCAATTCTGACTAGCTAGCTGTATTTCAGGTGCTCTATAGCTACAAACAGCTACTAGCTCCTATGGTATATATTACTGGTGGCATAGAATGAATATCCCTGCCAAGGAATTGTACTTATTATAGATATGAGTGAATTGAGCCCATGCAGTCTCAGCTTTGTTTTATTTCTGTTTCTCATTCTTTCTTACATAGGTGCTACTTGGGAAGAGAGAAAATATTCTGATCAAAACTTAACTTTTCCTCTTTAATTTTCAAAGTCTCAATATGCCAGATGGCAGAATTTCTTGGGATTTTTTTTTTTTTTTGCCTCTACAATATGAATAGAGTGGGGTTGTAAAAGATTTAACATAGTTGAGCACATACTGTTAAGTAATGGCAGAATTCCAGGGTAAGAGAACACAGGCAGTCATGGCATGTGGGTGGCTTTTTTTTTTTTTTAAACCAAGTTAAGAAAAGAATTTTCCAGAATGAATTTCTAGCATAAGAGAAGTCAGACAGAAGAGGTAGTTTTAGACTAAATCTTCAGGACCCAGTGAAAGTTTAACTTGCTAAAATGAAATAAGCAGGAGGCCATTAGCCTGAGACTGTCACTGTATTTTTAATTTCAGTGTAACCCACAAACTACCTTGGTATATAAACACAACAAAACCCAACTTAGGTGTATATTCTGTAACAAACAGCCAAATTACTGCCAATGACCTGCAAATGAGCTTCAGCTAAGTGATTAGACCTATCTCAAATAAGGCAAACATCTAGGTGAAGCCAATCAGATTATTTCTCTACTTCGTTTCTGTGCTCAGCCTGTTTTAAGAATGTGGTCCTTATGCTTCTGAGTGGAGCTTTCAGAATTTCTTCTGTTTTTGAGTCCTACTGGGTTCATGAATCATTTTAATTCAAATAAACAGTTACATTTAAACTGTCTAAAGTTTTTATTTTATAAATTTTAACTCTCCTCAATTAGAGCTACATGTAGCAAATCATGTTTATCTTATATCAGTAAAGAAACCAATGAGGAAGTGAATAATTGATGCAGATGGTATTCATAGAAAATAGCCTAAGGTCATTTCTGGTTAAAATTATGGCTATAAGCAATTAAATGACTATATTCACTGAAGCAACACTGTATATTAACTACTCTTAAAATCCCTATAAATTCAAGACATAGTCTGACTCTAGTAGTCCAACCAAGTGTTTGTGTTCTCTGGAGGTACAATTACCTACATTTTCAGAGTTTTCTTATGATTATCAACAAAATCTCTTTCAAATTTATCTATAAATTATTTAAATAAGAATTTTGATGAAGTTAAAGAGTTATTTAATATTGGGCTATTTCAATTATGTGAGATGTTCATAAATTAATTCAGTCACTATTCACTGAATTCTTCCAAATTCTCCAAAAATAACTAGACTATTTTGATTTAAAAAGGACAGCTTTTAAAAAAAATTGTTCTAATGAACTGTATAAATAAAGTGCTATTCAAATGATAGCTTTTCAATCAAATGCTCCCATTCTCTGCAAGATATCATTTATAAAATCATGGCCATTGCATACCTAGATTTTTAAATTATTTATTAATTATAAAATAATCGACCAAGGTCTTAGAAAGGAGGACTTGTGAGTTTAAAAATGGTGTAATGCCTAACACAATCCAAAATAATAGTAAAACAAACACTTAAAGGTTTTTGACCTTTGTTAATGCAGATTTCAGAGACTGCTATGTAAAGAAACACTATGCTTAAAATTTGTACAGTTTTCTAGTTTGTAGTTTACAATGCTATGTATTTGAAAATTCTTCTCTGCCCCAGTCCGGCTGCAGCAAAATAACCGGGGGGTGACGAACAACTTGTGTACATTGATACAGCAGGAGTGGGAGCCATTTATTGTAGGGCCAGAGCGGTATATATATACATTCCACACAGCTTATCTTAATTAACATAAACTAGATACAGCAGTCAACGAATAAGGAATCTCCACACTTAATGGCTCCCTGGCGTTACTTCACAAACCACTCCCTCTCGCAAAATGCCAGGCGCCATCTTGACTTGTTTACAGACTCTAACACTTCTCATGTCTGAAATAGACAGAGTGCTACAATTTCTTTTCTAAAATATGTGGAGAAAGTGTTACTTAGCATCATTTCCGAAGTCATAAATTCCTTGAAGTTGTAATTTTGCGTGTTTGTTCCAATTGATCAGTTTATTCTGTACTTTTTTTTTTTAAATGGGCACATAGCTTAAGTTTTAGGTGTAGCTTTCAAGGCTGGGATATATTTCTCTTAACTAGTAGAGTGAGTCAAGAAGCTATTACAGTAGAGTTTTTATAAGACACAGTGTCGGCACTTAGTAAAATTTTAAAATAAATATGAACTGAAGGACTGGATACTTTACATAAATTCCTAGTGACTCTTGCCTGCTCTGACACAGTTCCATCCAACCATATATTTCTTGAACAAATACATTATTCCTGAAAAGATACTCATTCCTAATCTCACAGTATTAGTGTTAACTGCACAAGAAGTATGGTTTAGCCCCTCAATCATAACTAGGTGTTTGTCATCTAAGCATTGTGGTTCTGACATGATACACATTTTAAATCTCGATTCATCAAACACATTAATATAAGTGTCATCATATAATTTAAAATTTTAAGAGTAAACATTTTAAACAGCTAATGATCACTTCATCATTTCTCCTTTGTTTCTTCTTGCAGTCAATAGTTCATGATTTCTATGAACTGCAAATATCTAAGAAAATTGTGTTTTTACCAACATATAAAAAAATCAATGTGCCCATTTTACTTCTCAAATACAGCCAAGTGTATTTTATACCTTCTATAGTAAATGTGCAATAACTTAGTATCATACAATGTCAATGAAATCAAAAGATCTTAGAACTGTAGAGTGAGAAGTACACTGAATAAAAATCTAATCAACAACCTCACTTCACAGATAAGAAAATGAGGTTTCTGGAAGTGAGAAGTCCATTTTTTTAGGGCTTTACTAGATGCTTTGGTCTTACAAGAGAACAAACATCCTTGATTGTAAAATCAAGACATAACATTGATTGTTCAGATTATTCTGAAATAAGACAATCCTGATGATGCATAACAATTAACTTATTTAAATATAGTAGTCACATTTATTGATTTAATACAAACAATATACATAACAGGACTCATTTTCCCAAGCTGATTTCTTATCACATGGAAACACATACAGAATATTGACAGGTTCTTTTTTCTTTTACAAAGTAACACTAGTGCTCTCAAAGTTGATACAGTTTCTAATATCTAATATAGTTCCTTACTTTAAATATTTGGTGAGCTCAAATTCACCACACATCAAATTTTACATATTCACAGTTACATATTTTGAATATATTGAAAAAGTTAGGTGACTAAAATTTGAATATTTGTGGAAGTAATAATTAATTTTGTGTAAACTAAATGAAACAAAAGTTGGGAAGCCAGAAGAAACATGTTGTCAAAATATATATTTTTTTCGAGTTATTTTCTACCTGAGATGGATAGTAGATGCCATCACCTGTTAATACCTTCATAATTCTTAACAAACTTAATAATATTGGGTATATTATAAAGCATTTTATAACTAACTCTTAAATAATAATTTGGGTTTTATTGACTTTTAGTCATATATTACCTTTCATATGCAGTAAAATGACTCCAATTCAGGTCATCTGCCCATTTTGCTTTGAGCATCACTGACAGACATTTTAATGCTTCTAATGAATACACTCCTAATTCTCTTAGTATGACTTAGGAAGTATTTAATTTAATATGATTATCTTATCATATATATTGAAATACTCTATATCATCCTTGTGATATAATGAGCAAAATATATCATGGTTGACTCCATTTCTATGACATTTGTACAAATTATTTTTAGATGTTAACATGTATTTCAACAATTTTCATAGTTATGTCAAAGAAATATGGAAGCTTCTAGGAAAGTAGTAATCCATCAAATAAATATTTTCTCAAAGGTTAGGTATGATATGTTCAAATAGAAGTATGGTTACCTATAAACTTAAGCCTTTTCTAAATCTTTGAAACTACTCCAAACTTTTCTCTCTCTGTATCAACTCCTCAGGTCTGTTATAATAGATGAAGTGTTATAAAATAGGCCTACATTTAAGGCCTGGCTTGGTCACACAATAGATCTTTGACCTTGGAAAAATTATTACACCATTCTACATCTGAGTTTCCCCAAATGTGAAGCAAAGATTGTAAGTAGACCGTACCCCAGAGGTTTGCCGCAAACACAAATTGAAATAAATGTAAGGCATTAAGCCTGACAAGTGCACTTACTTTTTAAAATGACCATTAATTTAGTATTCATAAAACAACATGTTTTCTATCAATTGTGTCATTATTTGAGTCATTGTTGCATATTAAATAGCATATTAAATATAGTAATCATACCTTGAGAATTCAGTTGAGTGTGTGTGTGTGTGCACCTGCACACGTTCATGCATTTCTCCCATATTGTCTCAGCATATGCTGTACCTTATATTGTTCTCTATTTTCCAGTGCCTTACTTATTAGTGCTTAATTATATATTACATCATACTAATGATGCTGTGTCTGTGTGCATTTTATCTTCTCAATTAGACTGCAAGTTATTAGTGAAATTGGAGTGAGTCATAGATCTCTCTCATAGCCCACAATGATTAGCCATATAGTAAGTACTTAACTGATGAATTATTAATTTGGTACCAGTTCCCTATCCCTATCCAACTCCTCATATATCATTGTGTTATGAATCTTCCTCAATAGAAAGTATGTTTGGGGAAGAAAATACATACAGGTGTATGTGGGACACAGGTGTTTCATTTTTTTAGGCCCTGAAAATCATATGATATGAAGGGCACTCTAATATTAATATTTTAATATACAGTGTTTGCAATTTTACAAAATCATATAACCCATGTGACCTATTTATAGGATACCAAGCCTCCTCTGGGACTTGAATGAATGTAGTGTATTTTATTGGTATTGAAGTTATGTCATTTTTGTAAAAGAATTATTTTGAGCTAAAGGCACTTAAAAATCAGCAGGAGCAAGAAGACCACTCTGACCTTTGTTTCATTTCTTAGAAGAAGGAGATAAAATTCCCATGTGAATGATATTCTTCCTACACCAAAAGGAAAATATCATCCTTATCATCAAGGAATGGAAGTTGTGGCTGAGGAAATCTATACAAACAAACTTTATTTTCCATTATATTTCTAATCTCTTCACACAATTAATTGCTCTAAATGCAGCCTCTGCTTAGCCACATTTTCACAATTTACTACTGTTTATCTAATTTAGTATGTAATGTCCAACTCTATTCGTGTCTTTGGGTCTTCATTTCCTTATGAAGACTTTTATACCATGTAAAACTTATATTGAATAACTTTGTACGATTTTCTCCTGTTAATATTTCTTATGTCAGTTTAATTTTCAGGCCTGGCCAAAAAACCTACAAGGGTAGAGAGAGAATTTTCCTTCCCCTATAATATCAAGGTAAACGAACCTCTCCTGTATCTAATATTTGCTTCTGGTATTCCCAAATTGTGTTTTCATGTGCATTATTATTTTCTCTATTATGAAAAAAAATTGAAGAACTATTTTGAGCTAAAATTTATTCTCATTTGAACATTTAATACCAGGTTAATTTTAGATATTTGACTCAAATAACATAAAAAAATCAACTTACCTTTTGAAGGCATTTGTATTTGTTTCCTGTTACTGTAACAAATCACTAGGAATTTCATGGTTTAAAACAACACAGATTTCTTAGCTTGCAGTTCTGGAGCTGAGAAATCTAGTATATGTTCCACTGGGACAAAATCAAGGTACCAAGGTATCAAAGTAGCTGTATTCCTTTCTGGAGACTCTAGGGGAGAAACCATTTCCCTGCCTTTTCCTGATTCCATGAATCATTGTCCCCTTGCATCTTCAGAGGCAGCAGTACTGGGCCAAGTATTTGTTATACTACATCTGTTTCTCCCCTTCTGCCAACCTTTTCTATATTAATGGAGCCTTATTATTATACTGGGCCCACAAATATAATCCAAGATTATCTCTTTATTTTAAGGTCCAATTAATGATAACTTATAATATAACCATGATTTTCATTAACCATGTAATCTAACATATTCACAAGTCCTAGAGAAAAAAATGTGGACATCCTTGAGAGAAACATTATTATGCCTACCACATCATCCTTAGAGAATGTATTCATATAAAATAGTCATACAATAAAAACTAGTGATTACACCTTCTAGACAAGTGTTTTATTCCTTTATTCATCAAATACCATTGGTTACTTTTATTCACATATTCTATGTAATAGCCAAGAACACTGAATTAACCAATACTAAATTATTGCTCATAAGTGATTCATATATACACACTATATGTACACATCTCATGTTATCAACTTAAAGCCTAAAAATAATTCTTCCTTCAAGATTCTATTTTATTTAAAAAAGCAGATAATGATATTTTCTAGTTTTAGATAACTTGCAAGAAGACACCTCAATATCAGACAAAGTTGGTAACAGGGCCCCCAGTTAGTTTCATGTGTGTGTGTGATACTGGTTATCAAAACAAGGGCTGCAGACATGCAAGGTAAATGTTCTACCATGGAGCTATATCCACAGCTTCCAGAGGAGGCTGCATTGCCCCCTACCATTCTATCTTTATCTGCTGGTCATTTTTGTATTAGAGCTGAAACACTGTTTAGAGCAGCCCAAATAAACTTCATCTGGAAACCTACACGTGAAGATTCTCAAATTCGTGGTTGTTCTGTTCATGTCTGTGAACGACTGTGAAAATGCCTAGAGTAGTTATTTTGAAATTAAAAATAAATTTGAGTGAGTAAGCACAGTTACAAATACAGACGCAAATAATGAGTATCAGTTCTATTTTTTGAGCACCTACTATGCACCAATTCTTGTTCTAGGATATGAGAAGAGAAGCAGAGTCTTTGGTCTTATACTTTGGGGAGTCTAACAGTAAGGAAGTATTTAGAATGATAAATATCCATGATAGTTCTGTGTGCTTGAGTGTGTGTGTGTGTGTGCGTGTGTGTGTGTGTGTATACTCATGAAAGAGCTAGAGTTAGAAAAAAGATCCCCAGAGAAATAAACAAGAAATAAACATACAAGAAAATCCTTAGTGACAATACCAATGAAATAGCCATGTGATCTCATTTCCACTGACCTTGAAAATTTTCATTTTCTCATGCTATTCCTAGCTAGCAGACTTAGGAAAAAATGAGTATGTCTTAACACAACTCTGCAGAAGTAGCGTAGTCAGCTGCTCAGCTGAGCAAAAGTTTTAATGTAAAGTACTGTTAATCAAGAGAGTGGTGCCATGCTATACAGTATTGCTGTTCCTTTTTATAACTGTCCTCATTCTGCCCAAAATCCTAAGAATCACTCATTAGTACCCTTAAAACAACTTGAAGATGGTACCCTGTGCGAATATTATATGCTTGTCTCAAGAAAACTTACCTAAATCAACAGCACTTGTATACACATATTGAATGTTAAATTTCAAAAATGTGGAGCAAAAGTTATGTAAAATACATGTGCTTTCTGCACAAGTAAAAATGAATAATCAAAATGAAGAAGTATTTAAGCTTTCTGTGCTATTTGGATTTAATTACATTAGATAAAACATTTTATAAATATTTTGCAACGTGAGCAGATCCTTTGGAATGCTTAAACTGAAATATTGTAAAGATGCCAGGTCTTTTAGCATTTTCATTTTTATGGGAAAAAAAGACCCTGAAGTTAAATTTTCTGAAAATAGACACATTTATTCACAACTAAATGAATTATTACAAAATTAAATCAAGGTGAATGCATATGTGTGTGTGTATATATATATATATATATA
>NW_026000250.1:1885276-1895122 GCF_001458135.2 Marmota marmota marmota
AGTTTGATCTGTTATAAAATCCAACAGAGCAACCACTTAATTGATCACAAACCTTACTGGAACCATTCCTAAAAAAACTATAGCTGAGTCCTTTGCTTCCTTTCTGGATGATAAACGTTGCTTCTCACTACATTGCACCAGAAATGATCTATAAGTTTTGGCTCATTTTCAGTTGATCATGACAATTACAAACAATTGCTGTGGTTTCTCATTGGTTTTCTCTCAGAGACAGGCAAAATGTTAGAGAAAGAATCAAGGAAAATGATGCATGACCTTGTTTTAGAGAGTATAAACCTGCTGTCATTGGAACAATGTTTAGGCTAGAGGATAACATATTTCTTTACACAGACTTCTTTTCTGTTTATCCCAGTCTGTATAACATCTCCTATGCCCATTCAGATAAATAGTTGCTGTCACAAAGTTGGTACAAGTATAACTTCCTACTGAATTAATTTTGCTGAAGTAGTACTATTTCTTCATTTCCATAATAATGCACTGCATACCAAGAAGTCATTTTCTCCTTCCCCACAGACTGTGATTATTATCCTTGATATCTTTGTATATCATTGCTTAGTACAATGAGAAAAAAACTGAGTCATGGTCCAAAGTGTATGTATTTGAAAAATGGATTTGCGTTTACTGAAGGATCCTCATGGGGAAATTGACCATAATGAAGCTCAATTTTCCCATTTGTGAAATTAGTAAGTGATAGTTATGCTCAGATAAATCAGATAAAACTGTGGTTGAAATTTGTTCAGTTCTTACAACTCGATTTTATGGATGATGAGGTAGAATTGTTGAAGAAGCAGAATAACCCAAAAAAGAAACTTTAAGTCTAAAAAACTGAAAATACACTCAAACATGAAGGTTGATATTTTTTTAAAATTAAGATAATATCTAATTTGAGTCATGACAGTTTGTTCTGGTGCTTTGTTTCAGTTTAACATATGGATTATTGATATGGCAACAATATGCCACAGAGGTGAATATTATTTGTTCATTTGGATAAAAATGCCCTAAAAGGTATTTACTCAGTGTAGGCCTATCCTAAATCCATTTTTGTCAGCCAAGTCCAATAATCACCTGCATCTATATGTACCAAGCTACCTATTCACAATGCAGATTCCTGAACTTTATTTCTGAGGCACCAAATTATACTTTCTGGGTGTGAAGCCTTGAAATAAGCATGCTGTCAAGAGCATCAGGTGACTTTTCTGAACATTAAATGTTTGGAGCCTATTGAAGAGGAAATAACATGGCTGGTTATTATATAATTCCAACATAGGCCTCTATGAAAGCTAAATACACACTAGAAAATACACTTCAAATATATTTGAAATCTGGACTTTAGTATAACATGAGGGGGAACATTGTTCCTCTGGTAATGACTACAAATAATGGAAGTATTCGAAGTGCAAATATTGTGAAACTTTGTTTTGCTTCATTATTTATATATCATATTTACTCCTAAGCTTTGTATACTTTGAATGCTTCATTACAGGCACAGGATTGGGAACAGTTGCTACTTTGTGTAAGGTTTATGAATGTGACCTCACACATACACTGCTTTTAACCCTATGGTTGGTAGAATTATGAGTGAACGAAAAATACTAAGAAAGGAATACAAGAAAGAAGAAATCAAAATTATTATATATGCAAAATTAAAGGGCAATCTTATTTATTCATTTATATATTTCTTTGTTTGTTTTTTGTTTTGGTACCAGGGATTGAACCCAGGGCAATTAACCACATCACCAGCCAATATTTTTTAAATATATTATTTATAGACAGGGTCTTATTAAGTTACTTAGGGTCTCTCTAAGTTGCTGATGCTGGCTTTGAATCCATGATCCTTCTGCCTCAGCCTCCTAAGCCATTGGGATTACTGGGATACACCATTGTGCCCAGCTAAAAGGACAATTTTAGCTAAATTAAAACTTACATATTATGGAGCTGGGGTTGTGGCTCAGAGGTAGAGCGCTTGTCTAGCGTGTGTGAGGCACTGGGTTCGATCCTCAGCACCACATAAATATAAAATAAGGATATTGCATCCACCTATAACTAAAAAATAAATATTAAAATACCTTCCATATTAATAGATTATTTATTACTTATAAAATTAAATATTAGGAAAACTCTCAAAGGAGTATTATATTTTTTTTTTCTTCGCAGATGGAATAGGTGATCTATTGCATTATTTTCATTCTTGATTTATTTCCCTATACCTGCAGTTTCAAGCAAAGAAATCTGTTTTCCAATAAACTAAATTGAATGATCAATAGGTAAATAGGGCTGGGGTTGTGGCTCAGGGGTAGAGTGCTTGCCTAGCATGTGTGAGGCACTGGGTTTGATCCTCAGCACCACATTAAAAATAAATAAATAAATAAATAAATAAATAAATAAATAAAATGAAATTTTAAATAAATAAATATGACAATTTTTCAAATAATATAAACCTATAGGCAGTGGAGAATGAGGATAGAAACACACCAAAATAATTCTATTATTAAAGATACCTTAAGACATTTATAGTTTTTAGCAGCAGATCAGTGTGTACAATAGGATACATGCAAGTTTGTTTTTTCTCTTCATTTTCATAGTTAAGTAGTTGATTTAAATTTCTTAAAAATATCAAGCATTGGTACCACAAAGTTAACTTTCTATCTGAACTTAATCACATCTTTTAATATGGCTTAATTTTTATTAAAGTACATTGGAATATGGAAAAATTGTCATAATTTCTGTTTTTTCCAAAGTACAAAGCCATAGTTTATTGTAAAGATGTCTTTATTTACTGAAGTATTATATTAAATTGATAATAAGTAAAATATTAGTAAAAAGCAGCACCATGACAAAAAAGAATCAGAGGTCGGTGTTTTACATCTTGGATACAAAAATCACCTGAACCAACATTTTACTTTTAACATGCTCCCAAGGGAATTCTAATTCAGTTTTTAATAAGATCATGCCTTGTGACAAGTTTATTTCCCTTCCATCACTTACTAGGTTTTCTATAATTGCTTTGCAGATACTTAGAAAACATAAGTTACATAAAATGGATGGAACATGATGAGACATTTTATTTTATTCTATTTACAAAGGTTAATTTTTCAGTTTCCATTCAATGTATTAGATATGGAATGAGAAATGTTTGTCTTATTTACAACATAGGCTCAAAGTAAAAGAAGCATGATTTTTTTATCTTCAAGAATATTGCTGCCTCTGATGATCTATCATCAGTGCACAGTCTATCCTGCCCTATGTTATCACTTCTATATGGTTTAAACTTTATTTCTGAAAAATTTCTAAATAATTTATATCAGTGACCATATTTTGAAAAGCTGAAGCACAAAATCGGGAGCATAAAATTATAATAAACTGAGCTTTGTAAATTTTATAAACCATTGTCCTTAGGCATGTCCAACTATATAAACCAATTTTTCATGTCACTTCAAGATCTATAGTTGTCAGTCATTTTAGATACACTTTAAACACACTTTCAAAAATTACATGTAAAAGATATTTATTTTAAAGTAAGCACAGAACATAGTGTGGTGGTGCACTTCTATAATCCCAGTTACTAAGAAGGCTGAGGTGGGGATTGCCAGTTCAAGGGCATGCCAGCAATTTAGGAAGGTCCTAAACAACTTAGTGGGATCCTGCCTCAAAATAAAAATAAATAAATTATTTAAAAAGGGCTGGGGAAGTAGTTACATAGTAAAGTAGCTCAGGATTAAATCCTCCATCCAAAATAAATGAATAAATAAGTAGAAATAAAAAATCTTAAACATCTACAGTCTTAATATGCCTTTAGGGGTTTAATGATTGAATAGATAAATGGTGTCAAATGTAAGCATTACTTTTATAAATGCTTGGGAAAAGAAAACATGTTTGATTTACAACAATAAAAGTTATATTTGGAAAATGATTTTTATTCCATGGGAAAGTGATTGATATAGATAAACACAGGTATGGTATTAGATGAGATTGAGTCCAATGTGCTTTTCTAAGAATAGTAAACTTTTCTGCTGATTATACTGTTTCAGTGCAGGTATATACTGAATTAAATATATACTTTATGGAACTGAGCTTATCATTAGAATGTAAAAATAATTAAGAATTTCTTTAAAGAAGATATCCAAATAGGATCATTTGGATAAGTATAAGGAAGAACAGTGGTTCTAGGATGTCTAAGCTTTGATATTATTAACATAGATAGATGGGTGGGTATATTTTCTCATACATAATTGAGTGTTAAGAAAAACCTCTTGAAGGAGGTATATTAGATTGTATCTTTAACACTTAGAACAGAAGTCCACACAGGTAAAGTTAATGGTTCAAGGATATAATGAATGTTGGAACCAAGACTAGAACTATGGCACTTGACGGGTATCAAGGCCTATTTACTATTTCCAAACAACATGATCTATCTTATGTTGTTTTATGTCTGATAAATATTTTCCAAGTTAGTAAAATACTATCTGATAACTAGTACCAAATGCTTCAACATTCTAGGAAATATTTAGATTGTTATTACATCATCAATAGATTTTTAAAAAAATTAATCATAGTTCTTCTTTCTGATGTGAAAAATGTCAGATAACTGAGTTGCAGAAAGGCTCAAAAAATTTTAAAAGCCCAAGTATACTCAAATATTATGGATTTGTCCATTACTCTCCCTATAATGTTATAGCAATATAGACCAAAGGAAAGAGGGGTAGGAATTATCTTCTCTAAGTTTTATTCTAAACTTATTAAAGTCACACAAAGGAAAGACTCTTGGGGTCTGTCTTAGTGACTAGATCCAGGATTCTCAAATTCAGCTACATATTAGAATGACCAGAAGGCCATCATTATATTTTAGTGCATTCAGGAAATTCTAATATGCAAAGTTGAGAGTCACTGCTCTAGCCACAAAGGCCATAGTCATGAAGGAAAGTCTCAAGTATACATAGGCTCTTTCCCTTCCAACCCATGAAATTCTGTCATTTCTGACAAAATTAATGGCTGGATGCGAAATCATAAGTAAAATAATTTGATCACAGAAACAAAAGTACTTCATGATGCCACTCATACATAAACTAAAAAAAAATTATCTCAACAAAGTTGGGAGCAGAATAGTTTAGGAGACTGAGGAGAGTAGTTGGAAGGAGGGAGAGGAAGAGGTTGATCTATGGGTATGATGTTATAACTAGATAGGAGGAATAAGCTCTGATGTTCTAGGGCACAACAGAATGAATTTAATTAAGAAAAAAGCACTATGTATCTTAAAATAATTACAAGAGAAGAATTTGAGTATACTTATGACAAAGAAATGATAAAAGTTTAAAGTGATAAAAATGCTAATTAATTACCCTTATACACCACTACCAAATGTACATATGAATCGAAACATCACATTACACTGTATAAATATGAATACATATTTTGCATCAATCAATAGATTTGGAAAAAAATATTAAGACTATTTTTTCCAACCTAACTGATGAAGAAACTTAGGATCACAAACAGTTAAGGTACATAAAGATTCAGTCTATTGTTTCTCACTGCTAGTTATACAACTGAATAATCTAGGGAGCTTTTCTTTGTTTTGATACTGGGGATTGAACTCAGGGGCACTTAAACAATAAGCTCCATCTCTAGCTATTTTTATTTTTATTTTTATTTTTGGAACAGGGTCTTGCTAAGTTGCTTAGGGCCTCGATAAATTATTGAGGCTGCCTTTGAACTCATGAACCTCCTGCCTCAGCCTCTTAAGCTGCTGGGATTATAGGCATGCACCACCACTCCTGGCTAGGCTAGGAAGCTTTCAAAATATATCAATGCCTAGGTACAACCCAAATGCACAAAATGGAACATCTAGCTTTGGAGCCTGGATATTAGTATTTCCTATAATCTACTAAAGTAATTCTAACACATGGCCAATATTAAGAATCATTGTATGAGTTTTTCAATAATTCATAATCAAGGACTTACTATTATTTCTTGGAAAACAAAGATGAATTAGCTGGGATGAATAATTGTCTTTTTAGTTAAAATAATAATATGCCTCTAAATCAAAAACTTTTCTTAACATTTTAACATTAAGGATTGTTAATATGTTCTAGTACATTTATCAAATGTAAAAAAATATGTATTTTTGTTGACATCCTATCTTTATATTTTATAAGCACAAATATACATAACATATATATTGTCATTCAAGATATTAATACATTTAGTGAAAAAGAAAGACTCATTCCATAGATGCTGAGAAAACCTAAGATTTACTATTTCTCCTTCATATTAATCTTTTTGAGAAAACTCATACTTATTTTCTTCCACTTATTTTATAATATCAAGGATCAAAATCCTTGATAATAATGATTTTCATAAAACAAGTTATTGTGTGGTATAGTTCAAATATATTAAATTCCTATGTTTATATAATATTTGTAATTTTAATTCAGCTGGTCATATCAACATTTTTCTTCACATACATAATATACTCATAATATTTCAATTTTGGTAATTATGTTTATCAATAGATATAAGAGATTTTAAAATATTTTTTGTTCTTTAGAACCTTGAAAGGATACAAGCTCTTTACAAGGTTTACAATAGATACATAAAGCAGAGCACTGAAATTTGGAAGTTGGGATGGGTATGCACTTTCCATGAAATCTTCAGTATTCAATAGAGTAGTGGAACTAGAATTCTATGCATTATTTAGAAAATGCAGTTGATGATGTCAGATATATCCAGGAAATAAGTTTTCATAATATTACTAAGCCTCGATAGTAGTGTTCCTTTAAAAATATTATTGCATAGTTTAATTTATAACTATTAAGTTTCTTCATTATTATGTAATCACAAATATATATTTACTGTGTAATTCCATTTATATGAATTTATATGAAATTTTAGAATAGAAAAAAATAACCTATAGTGGCAGAAATCAGATCAATAATTGCCTGAGACAGGAAAGAGGAAAGACTGACTAAAAAGTGACATGAGGAAATTATTTAGCTTGATGGAAATGTTTCATACCTTGGTTGCATGAGTGTGACATTTGTTATACATATAGAAACTGCAGAATCAAAATTTGTGCATTGTATTGTATAAAAATTATTTCTGAATAAATTAGATTTTTTCAGGGAGAAATTATGTATATAGTTATAGGTCATTCAAAAGGTTGTAAAAATGACCATAAAATTATAAAATCATCTATAACATAGAGAAACTGTCCCATTTCATATAGAAGTATTTTTATCTTACTTTATTATATACAGAATAAGAATTTTAAAATCATTTTTCAATATGTTTAAATTGGATGTTAATCATATAATGGATGAAACTGTCTCAAAGTGCCAGGTAATTAGCTAATCTATGTTTTTAGAGGCAAACTTTTTTTTTCACACAAGTAATTTTAGTTCTTGTAACAATCTGTACCCATGATTAAAACAGAAGAGCCTAACTGGATCAAGAGAAGCACTTACATATTCCATTAGTTGTACATATCACACTGCATATGCATGAAAGCAGATTCATTTAGTTGGCATTAGAATTATATATGCATGATATATAATACATATATAACTTTTTCCAAATGATGAGTAAAATGGACACTTAACACTGTGAAATAATAAGCAGAAGGGCTTAGTAGTAGCTTTCCCCAGTATTTCAGAGTGATCATAAATTTATTTTATTGAAGAAGTCTGAATTACATGGTTATAATTCCAGGATCAAAAGTTCTGTTTTTGGGCTGGAGATGTGGCTCAAGTGGTAGCGTGCTCACCTGGCATGCGTGCAGCCCGGGTTCGATTCTGAGCACCACATACAAATAAAGGTCCCCGAAGACTAAAAAATAAATATTAAAAAATTCTCTCTCTCTCTCTCTCTTTAAAAAAAAAGTTCTGTTTTGTTCCTCATCATAAAAATCAATGTGTCATGCCTTCTTCTTTGCAGGTATGATATTGATATTCTTTCCAAATGTGACAGTCACATAACTTTTAGATGTTGAAAATAGATAATGAACCAAGATTGGACACTTAGCTGCTGAAATTCCTTTGCTTTAGAATTTATTTGATATATAAAAGCCTTATTCACACTACTGACCCTTCATATCTACACATATATTATAAAGATATACTGGGCTTTATATTTGTTCCTTACCCTTGATTAGGTGAAAATGAGATTCTGAATACTGAAAAGCAATATTGAAAATATCACTAGGTGTAAAGTTGTATCCTATGAAAGTCCAAAAGCTTCTTAAAATTCAGTTTTCCCATTTTCAGCGAAAATTAATAAATTCTGCCTTACCTAACTTACAACAGAATTGTGAGGAAAATCTAATGTAACATCTGGAAGGTCCTGAAAAAATGAGGTAGTGTCTTTATTATGCTTAGTTTTTCTGGCATGGAATATTTATTATGAAGAAGTATTTATCAGGTGGGTGTGGTGGCGCACATCTGTAACCCCAGCAGCTTGGGAGGCTGAGGCAGGAGGATCGTGAGTTCGAAGCCAGCCTCAGCAAAAGCATGGTGCTATGCAACTCAGTGAGACTCTGTCTCTAAATAAAATAGAAAATAGGGCTGGGGATGTGGCACAGTGGCTGACTGCCCCTGGGTTCAATCCCTGGTAACTGCCCCCACCCCCCATCCAAAGAAGTATTTATTATATTCTTTCTATGGTTACATGCTATTTGGAACTTTAACTCAGTCATTTTTCTTTTAAGCACAAACTAATGCACCCATGTCATGTGACCAGATGTTTATTAGAGACACAGAATCAGCATTTTAAGAGCTTTTAATAGCTGTATAGCAATACCATATCAAAATCTTCAGCTTGCATTAGATCAAAAACCTAAATCAACCTTTTGGATTTTTATTTTTAGATATACTTAGAAACATAAATTTTTCACCCCACTCTAAGAGCGCACCATTATTAATGACCAATATAAACCATTCATACAAGAAAGAAATCTATGAACTTTGAATCACACTATCAAATTTCATTACACAAATTCCCATCCCACTGTTATGGTTTGCATCTGAAGTTCACCAGAAGAATTATGTGCTGAAAGTTTGGTCTCAAATACAGCAATATTCAGAGGTGTCTCTTGGGAAATAATTGAAAAAAAATGAGGGCTCTGATATCATCAATGGATTAATCCATTGATGGGTTCATAGCTTATAGTATTATTGACAGGAGGTAGAAACATTTTGAGTTGGTGCTTATTTTGAAGGAAGTAGGTCAATGAGTGTGGGATTGCCTGGAAGGATATTTCTTGGCCCTGGGCTTCCCCTCTGCATCCTTCTGAGCCATCATGAGTTGAGTAGCTCTGTTCTACCATGCCCTCTCCACTATGAAGCTTTGCCTTGCCACAGACCTGAAAGTAATGGAGCCAACCATACTGTGAGATCATGAGCCAAAATAAATCTTTACTCCTGTATAGTCATTCATTCAGGTATTTTGTTCACAACAGCAGGAAAAAATTACTAATACACCCACCATAGTTTTGGAAGATTATAAATCACAGCAATTGAAATAAAGATCAATGTCTTGAATCTGAATATTAGGTTGTGTTTTTTTAAGCTATAAGTGAATTCTGATCAGTATTTATTAACCTAAAGAGACATATATTCATGAACTTGAAATATGAAATATAATATTGATACAATGACTAAGTATAAAATCACTTATTTAGTCCAAAAAATTTTAAAGTTTTTTATACACCCATGATGATTTGGCTGTAGTCACTATACAAATAATGTCTTGTTTATATAAACTAATTAGAGACAGTTTAAGGATTAAACACATATATACATAAACATATAGCTTTACATATATATATATATATATATA
>NW_026000250.1:1897235-1909249 GCF_001458135.2 Marmota marmota marmota
CTATCTGTTCCTCAGATGTGAGCGGTTTTTCTTCCATCTTACACATCTCCAGGGACAGGCAACTTAAAACAAAAGTGAAACAAAATAACAAAAGAAGAATCTTAAAATGGCTACCCATCCTCTTGCCCTGCCCTCAGGGGCGAGCAGTTCACTTACCCTCAGTCGCTCCCCGTGCGAGCCACCAAATGCCGCAGTCTGGCTGGGCACAATCAGTATTAGTTGCAGTAACAGAAATAAATGAAAATAGCTTATTTTAATATACTCATCCATGTGACTATTTTATTTACTTAGTTGTGAAGCTGTTGAGTAAGTGACAATATATAGACCTGAGAAAAGTGGAGAGAGATTTCCAGAAGGTTATGCAGCAAGACATGAGTATCCAAGATGGACACTGAAGTGTGGGAAAAAGCATGGGAAAAAGTAGTTAGATAGGAGAAGAATTAGTGGCAGGTTAAATAGATTTGCAATTTTTTTATATGTCACTGAGAAATCAACTATTATTATGAAGGTATAAACAAATCATTTCAATTCTAATTACAAAAATAAGCAGCTTCAGAATTGAATTCACAATAGAATGAAAAAACAATTCACTAAAGAATTCCAGTATACACATCAAGACACTTATCTAAAAGATAAGCAATAAATCTTGCCCTCAAGATAAGTGATATAACTTTATAAAATTAGCTATCCTATGTAAGTTCAATTTACACACATGACAAATAGAACATGTACAAAATTGAAAATAAAATATACAAAAAATTATGATGTTGCTATTATAATAACTGAGCCAAGTATCATTAATGCCATTAATTTCATTTATTATATTTGTGTTTTGAAACTTTCAGTCCCTGGTTCCACAATAAAATGAAAGCTTAGTATGAATTGGAAGATCTTGAAATACCTGAAAGATGTTAAGAAAGTATAGTTTCTAATTGTCAAATTAAAACAAACTTCAATATCAGATGCCCAACCCAATGCATTCAGATTCAGTATCATGTTTTGATAGAGTATATGTTGTATTCAATCACACTGTGTAGAAGAATCCTTTAACAGGATTCTGTGCCACTAAATGGAAATAGACACCAACTACCAACTCTGGCTCCCAATTATCTAAGATAAATAGGAGCTTCATTATAAAGAGCAGGGCTTGATATCCATCTGATTTAAAACACAGGATTCCTAGATCATCTCTATAGTTATATATTTTAGTTGGTTGCTTTTTTATTTCAAAATACCTCATCCTTGAATTTGTGGAGAAGGAGAATTAACTACATTAAGCATCGGAAAAAGTACACATTTTCTTACTGTTGAGGCTTTGAATAATAAGAGTAAAATTTCTCACATGAAATTTCTGATTGCATTTCCACAAAACCCTGAATTGGGCATGATTATTGTCATGAGCCCTTCAATAAATAAATGAGTTCAAAAGTTACACAATCAGGAAATTCCAAGAATACTAATCTTGCCTATTCCTTGTTAAATTTACATTACTTCATTTCTAGATCCCAAGTAGACATAAGGAGATCAACCTAAGCTTTAGCAACTAATGAGGCTTTTATGTAAGCTCTTGGCACACCTAAAATTATTCTCATAGCAATGTTGGGTGTTAAAAAGGTAGACATTTTCAATAAAATGGTTGTATGTGAAATGGAACTAAAAATACATGGGCCTGTACCCAGGTTCTACTAAGTGTAAGTTCTGAGACCTTGGCTAAGTTTCCTATTCCTCACCCTTAATTTCTTCATTTGGAAAATAGAGATAACAGTGCTGAAGTCAGCCAATTATCTGAAAATCAAATGGTATATCAAGGACACTTAAAAAACCTTTGGCATGGTGCTTAAAGATATTGGACTCTCAATTTAATGTTAGTTTCTCCTCTCTTATCTGAAAACTAATAATCATAAAAATTGTATCTAGCATACAACAGCCCACACGAATCCAGGATCTCAGTAGGCCAGGTTTATCCCTCCCCCAGCAGGACAGACACTGCCAGAGCCTAGCCTTTGCAGCCCCTTCCTACCAGCAGACTACTGCGGGAGGTCAAGCCCAGCAGCCCAGATGCACCCACTCCAACTTATGCGGGTCCCAGACCCAGGATGCAGTAGCATCCATTGAGGGACACCAGCAGGATCTGGAAGCCAAACGTCAAGGTGAGGTACAAACAATCTGTACAGGTACTACAAGAACATAGGGAGGAAACTGTAATATCTCAGATCCACACTGCAAGAAAGGAAGACACATAGACAACGTGAAAAAACAAGGGAGGAAAGTGTACCAAACAAACCAGGATACTATAATAACAGAACCTATGGACAATGAAGTTGATGAAATTTCAGAGAAGGAGTTCAGAAGGTTCATAATTAAAATGATCTGAGAATTAAAGAATGACCTAAATGAGCAAACACAAGCAAAAATTGATCACTCCAACAATGAGATAAGAGAGTAACTACAGGTAGCAAAGGATTATTACATCGAGACAGAGAGAGAGAAAGAGAGAGAGAGAGAGAGAGAGAGAGAGAGACCCTGAAAAAAAAAACAGTCAGAAATCCTTGAAATGAAGGATACAATAAATCAAATTAAAAACTCAATAGAAAACATAACCAACAGACCAACAGACTAGATTTACTTGGAAGAAAGAACGTCAGATAATGAAGACAAAGTATACAATTTGGAAAATAAAGTTGATCACACAGTGAAGAAAGGTATAAACCATGAACAGAACATCCAAGAATTATGGGACAACAACAAAAGACTAAATCTAAGAGTTATTGGGATAGAGGAAGGCACAGAATTTCAAACCAAAGGAATGCACAATCTCTTCAATGAGATAATATTAGAAAATTTCCCAAGCATGAAGAACAAATTGGAAAACCAAATACAAGAGGCTTACAGGACACCAAATGTACAGAATTACAACAGATGTACACCAAGGCACATTATAATGAAAATGCTTAGCATACAGAATAAGGATAGAATCTTAAAAGCTGCAAGAGAGAGGAATCAGATCACATATAGGGGGGGAGACCAATTCGTATCTTAGTAGATTTTGCAACCCAGACCCTCAAAGGCAGGAGATCGTGAAATAACATATATCAAGCTCTGAAAGATAATGGATGCCAACCAAGAATCTTATATCCAGCAAAACTAAGCTTTAGATTTGATGATGAAATAAAAGCCTTCCATGATAAATAAAGGTTAAAAGAATTTTACAACTAGAAAGCCTGCACTACAGAACATCCTCAGCAACATATTCCAAGAAAAGGAAATGAAAAACAATGATGAAAATCAGCAGAGGGAGAGATTACAATAAAGGAAAATCTAATCAGAGGAGAAACCAAGTCAAGTTAAACACCAAAAATAAACAAAAATGGCTAGGGATACAAATCATGTCTCAATAATAACCCTGAATGTTAATGGCCTAAACTCACCAATTAAAAGGCATAGATTAGCATATTGGATAAAAAATATACCCCAAAATATGCTGCCTCCAAGAGACTCATCTCATAGAAATAGACATTCACAGACTGAAGGTGAAGAGTTTGGAAAAATCATATCACTCACATGAACTGCAGAAACAAGCAGGGATTCCATTCTCATATCAAATAAAGTAGACTTCAAACTAAAGTCAATCAAAAATGAAAAAGAAGGACACTACATACTGCTCAAGGGAATTGTACACCAAGAAGACTTAACAATTATAAATATATATGCCCCAAACAACGGAGCAGCTATGTTCATCAAACAAACGCTTCTCAAGTTCAAGAGTCAAATACACCACAATAAAATAATTTTGGGTGACTTTGACAAACCTCTTTCTTCACTAGATAGATCTTCAAAACAAAAGCTAAACAAAGAAACTATAGAACTCAATAATACAATCAATAACTTAACTGACATATATAGAATATATATATATATATATATATATATATATATATATATATATAGAAAGAGGTGAAAGATCTATATAATGAAAATTACAAACCCTAAAGAAAGAAACCAAAGAAGACCTTAGAAGATGGAAAAATCTGCCTTGCTCTTGGATATGCAGAATTAATAATATCAAAATGAGCATACTTCCAAAAGCACTATACAGATTTAATGCAATTCCAATCAAAACTCCAATGACATTCCTCATAGAAATAGAAAAATCAATCGTGAAATTCATCTGGAAAAATAAGAGACTCAAAAATACTAAAGCAATTCTTAGCAGGAAGACTGAAGCAGGTAGCATCACTATGCCAGACCTTAAACTATACTACAGAGCAATATTAGCAAAAACAGCATGGTATTGGCACCAAAACAGACTGGTAGACCAATGGCACAGAATAGAGGACACAGAGACTGACCCACAAAACTACAATTATCTTATATTAGACAAAGGTGCCAAGAACATGCATTAGTGAAAAGATAGCCTCTTCAACGAATGGTGCTGGGAAAACTGGGAATCCATATGCAGCAAAATGAAATTAAACCCCTATCTCTCACCATGCACAAAACTCAACTCAAAATGGAGCAAGGACCTAGGAATACAACCAGAGACTCTGCGTCTAATAGAAGAAAAAGTAGGCCTTAATCTCCATCATTCGGGATTAGGTCCCAACTTCCTTAATAAGAATCCTATAGCACAAGACTTAAAATCAATAATCAATAAATGGAATGGACTCAAACTAAAAAGTTTCTTTGCAGCAAAAGAAACAATCTGTGAGGTGAATTGAGAGCCTACATCTTGGGAGCAAATCTTTACTCCTCACACATCAGATAGAGCACTAATCTCTAGGGTATATAAAGAACTCAAAAAGCTAAACACCAAAAAAACAAATAACCCAATCAATAAATGGGCCAAGGACCCGAACAGACACTTCTCAGAAGATGATGTACAATCAATCAACAGATACATGAAAAAATACTCATCATCACTAGCAATTAGAGAAATGCAAATCAAAACTACTCTAAGATATCATCTCACTCCAGTCAGAATGGCAGCTATTATGCATACAAACAACAATAAGTGTTGAGAAGGATGTGGGGGAAAAGGTACATTCATACACTGCTGGAGGGACTGCAAATTGGTCCCATATGGAAAGCAGTATGGAGATTTCTTGGAAAATTGGGAATGGAACCACCATTTGACCCAGCTATCCCTCTCCTTGGTCTATACCCAAAGAACTTAAAAAACAGCATTATACAGGGACACAGCCATGTCAATGTTTATAGCAGCAAAATTCACAATAGCTAAACTGTGGAACCAACCTAGATGCCCTTCAGTAGATGAATGGGGAAAAAAAGCAATGTGGCATAATACACAACGGACGATTACTCAGCAATAAAAGAGAATAAAATCATGTCATTTCCAGGTAAATGGATAGAGTTAGAGAAGATAATGCTAAGTGAAATTAGCCAATCCCCCCCCCCTAAAAAAAAAAACATATTCCGAATGTTTTCTTTGATATAAGGAGGCTGATTCATAGTGGGATAGGGAGCAGGAACATGGGAGCAATAGATGAACTCTAGATATGGCAGAGGGATTGGAGAGGAAGCGAGGGGGCATGGAGTAATTCATGATGGTGGAATGTGATGTTCATTACTATCCAAAGCACAGGTATGAAGACACAAATTGGTGTGAATATAGTATGTATACAATCAGAGATACGAAAAATCGTGCTCTATGTGTGTAATAAGAATTGTAATGCATTCTGCTGTCATATATAAATAAAAAAAAATACATGAAAAAATTCTACCTAACCTAAAAATTCTAGTTTGACAATTTTCAGAATACCCCTGATGATTGCATTCTTATTTTCTAATTACAGAAGGTAAGGTATAGATAAATGAATTGCCTTCATAAACAATACCCAAACAAGGTTAATATAACAAATGCAAAACCTTGAAAATGTGACTTTAAGTTGACTCAAAGTTAGTTTTAAAAGTAGTAGGTTGACATATTGGGGTTTATTATCATGCTGCTCTCTGTTGAGTACGTGATTTGAGGCCCTGTGCTCCATACTATACCTATAGTATGTATTCATACCAATAAATATAAATAGTCTTCCACGAATGCAATAAAGCACACTCAGGAGATTTGAGAAACACCTGAAAGGTAATAAAGTAGTTTCTAGTAGCATATTAAATTCAAATGACAACTTAAGTATATAAATATGCGAATAGTACTATAATTAATATTTAGTACCCAGGAAAGAATTACTGTTGTGAATACGAATATATTTAGCATTCAATGAACATTTATGAATAAAACAAATTTTATAGATGTTTCTCACAGTGGGGTAATATTTGTGTCTAATTGTAGCAGTAAAAATATAATGGTTTTATTGGTAAAATTTGTTATTCTATAATCCAGACAAAATAGTAAATAATAAAATTTTCTCACATCATAAAGTTTTGATTGTATATATTTCAGAGAGTCTCAGTAGAGAAAAAAGCTAGGAATTTTAGGAAAAGTGATATATTTTCATAGAATAGAAATTGCAGACATGATATAACCCAAATGTATCACAAGCATAAAGAATATATCTTAAAATTGATAATATGTAATGTTTACTATAATTTAGAGAAAAATAAAGTAAGTAAATTGTAAGCAAATCTATAGCTACTACATTGATTAAGATCTTGTGGAATGTGTCAATCTGTAATAGTTTCTACTCTGTTTGAGATACTTAGTAAAAATGCAGAAATAACATGACAAAGATAGAATGAATTGAAAATTCTAACTGGGATACACATATGATTCTGTTTTTCAATATATTTTCCCCCAAGTTGGTTATATATTCACCACAACTTTTTTGTTCCTCTGTGATTTATAATACATAAAAAGGAGAATATCAATCAATGTAGACTTGAAAATCACCATGGTTATGCATTCTTTTTAAAATATATGATTTTAATTTCAGTATTAACCATTCTCACCTCATTCCAAAAAAAACCTCACTGAAAAAGACAATTTAAAAATTGAACATTTATAAGTTCTTTCTTCATTTTCTTTCAATATTTAATAGTTTTTTAAAAAATATTGTGTGTACTATTGTGTTTTTAATCATAAGGAATCTAAATTCCAAAGCATAGACCAGATCATACCAGCTAAATATGCAGGTTTACTAAAGCAGGAGTGGGGGATGGGACATTTATTCTAACTCCTGTGTGTTACTAAGAGGATATAAATGATTTGAGAAGTAAATTGTGAAGGAAAGTGGATATAGAACTTTACCTCTTTGTTACTCCTCACTATGCATGAGGCAGCTTTCTTTGGAGTTGGGTAGAAACTAAGGAAATTATATTGTATGACAGTTAGATCAAAGTATTTGTAACAGTGTTTACACTTCAAAAATTATTTAAGTATTTTATTTAGCCATAATTCATGTGCAATAATGTTTACATTTTAACAAACACAGTCCATGAGTGTTTTTTTAGAGTATTTGTGGAGGTATACAGCAATGAGCAGTATCAAACATTTTTTTGTTGTTGTTGTTAATCACCTGAATGCCTAGAATTATTTAGCCAGGTTCTCTCTAACACTTTAACAGTTAATTTCTATTTGATTAACTCTTAACCTAATAGCCATCTCATTCTTTGGGAATTTATTGAAACCAATATTATACAATTTTATTAGTGAAGCTCTATCTACCCTTGCATCTTCCCCTGCAGCTAGAAAAGAAATGTAGATTTGTATATTTTTCAATATATTGTTAATAGTAGAGCAAAATAACAATGTAACCTACACATTAGAATGTATCTCAATGACTTGTGATATTTTGTTTCTGCTCACAAATAATAAACATCTAATTAGTATATAGGTGTATTTTTACCCATTTGGAATTTAGAGTATACTGTATTCAGAATTGTGGCTGGATCATTTTTCATGCCACAGTCATAAAGAAACAGTTTCTTTATTGATGTACCTATGCCTTGAAACATTAAAGGTTTAAAGACAATTTAGTCATCCAATTTCTAGTAATGAATAAGGTATGTAATCATTTGTAAAAAAACACTGGGTAGTTAGAAATGACATGTTAGAATACAAAGATTTATAATGTGCGGATGAAGAAAAGAAGAAGAAATGGAAAAAACTTTACTGATTTAATGCTTGGAATTGGATGGTTACTGACATTTTCAAACTATATTTCACATAAAGTATTTGTTCACATACTCTTCTATCCATCCATCTTTGCATTACTCCATACTTTAGCCCATTATTTGGTTCTGTGAAATATGTTGAAAGTTATTTGTTGTGGTGTACTAATTTTTATGAATATACTTTTGAACATTAATGTGATTTACTAAAAAGCATGCCATCTAGTTGGGTTGATGCAAGCAGACACAAATTCCACACTATGCTACAAATTCTTTTTTTAAACAAATACAACATTTTTTATACCTTTATTTTATTTACCCATTTTTATGTAGTGCTGAGGATCAAACCCAGTGCCTTGCACATGCTACGCAAAGCACTCTACCACTGAGCCACAACCCCAGCCCCCATATGCTATAATTTTTTTAACAAATATTTATCCCATTGGAATGTGAATTAGTAGAGAGAATTAAATTTCCTGTCATATTGGAAAACCAGTGTAATCTGGATAAGAATTTGCGAGGGAATTATAATCAACTTCTAACATTCAATAGAACTTTTAGCTTTATTCATAATACATATTATTTGCATAATCTGTATATTAGAATCTATTGTAGGTACTAGGACTATAAAGAAAACTGGGGTACAGAATAATTGTCCAAGATCATACAATTAGAAAGTGTCAAAAAGCAAAACTTGGAGCTCAGAAAGTCTAGCTCCCATCCGTACATTTAAAAAGTGTGTTGAGAGCATTCTCAAGTGACTAATGAATAAATGGACAAAGCATAAAAACAGGCTTCCAATAAACTCTTAATTTCATGCGGAGAGATTATTCTACCATCTTTCATATTTATGCTAATGAGATGATAAGAAATACAAGAAAAACAAACCTTTAATTTACATCAATATTGTGCGTGTTTAAAAAAATATTTTTATTGATGTACAAATGTCTGGTTACTAATAAATAAAGGAAATTTAATTTCTTATAATAATAACACTCAAGATTTTACCAGTAATGGGAAGAACAGAATCAATGTGTGTTTCTGGATCTTCAAAAAATTGATATGCATATACCAATAAGAAAAATACTTTAAAACCAAATATTTTCTAAACATTGATATTAAAATCACATTAACAAGTAGGATAAATATTCGAAATACAAAAATCAATGACTTTTCTCTAGACAAATCATGACTTCACAGAGAAATCAGGAAAACAATTCATTTGTAGGCTCTTCAGAAAGAATAAAATACTGAGGAATAAAGTATACAAGGCAGGTGAAAATTAAAGAACACTAAAATGAAAATTGTAGAATACTGAAGAAGTAAATTGAAGAAGATACTAGATGATGGAAAGATCTCTCATGTTCATAGACAGGCAGAATTAATATTGTTTAAATGTCCATAATAACCAAAGTGTTGTATAGATTCAATTCAATCCCCATCAAAATATGAATGATATTCTTTATAGAACTAGATAAACAATCCTTTGTATGGAAGAACAAATGACCCAAAATAACCAAAGCAATCTTGATGTGAAAGATCAATACTGAGAACATCATAATACTTGATTTCAAATTATAATTCTGAGCTACAGGAACAAAAGCCATATGATACTTACATAAACACTGACATGTAGACTGATGGAGAATAGAAGATATAGATACACACCCACACACCTAGAGCCACCTGATTCTTGACGTGACTGCCAAAAACCCACACTGGATAAAGGACAACCTCTTTAACAACTGGGGCTGAGAAAAATGGATATCTGTATGTAGGAAACTGAAACCAGATCTTTATCTCTTGCCCTGTACAAAAGTGAACACAAAATGGATCAAAGACCAAAGTATAAGACCAGAACTTTGAAATTGTGAGAGGGGAAAAAAAGAGAGGAAAGACTTTTAACACATTGGTGTAGGCAAAGACCTCTTGAATACAACCCCTATAGCTCAGGCAATAAGAGAAAGAATCAGTAAATGGGATGACTTTTACAAGGAAAAAAAAACCAGGGAAATGTGCTATACATATACACAATTTAGTTTTATTTAGCTATAAGTAAAATGAAATTATGTAATTTGCAGGAAAACTCATGGAACTGGAGATTTGAAATTTGAGTGGAATAAGTCTAATTCAGAGAGAAAAGGTTTATATATTTTCCCTCATATGTGGAAACTAGAGGGAAAAAGAACATGGGGGAAAAAGGACTACATAAAAAGTATAGAAGATTATTAGGATTTCAAATTTCTCACCATTAGAATAGAGGAAAGGGATGGGGAAATTGAGTAAGGAATGTGGAGGAAGTATTACAGAGTGAAATTATTCCAATTGAGTTTTTACACATGTGTGAATATGCCACAATGTAATCCACCATGCTGTATTATTGACATACACTAATAAAAATAAAAAAATACAATAAATCATACTAAAAATCATTGGTGCTAAGATAAGCTTAATTTTGGGTAATGAAGTATGGAAAATAGAGTAACTAAATACAAAAGAAACTATCAACTTTAGTAAATATGAAATATGAAGTTTTAATTAAAAGCTTATCTACAGATCTTATTTTCTTTTTCCATCTATAAACGCAATTTGAATCCTTCAATGTTCAACTGAAGTTTACTAAAATTGAAATCCTAATTATAAAAATTGCCTTAAATTTCATAGGAGATCCTTTAAAACTGTATATGATATGAAATGATGAACTGTCAATGCCACAGGATGAATTTGTTTTCTAACAATTTTTTTGTTTCTGGTACCAAGGATTGAATCCAGGGGTACCTAATCACTGAACCACATCCTCAGCCATTTTTATTTTTTTATTTTGAGACAGGGCTCGCTAAGTTGCTTAGGGCCTTGCTAAGTTGCTGAGACTAGCTTTGGACTTGGAATTCTCCTGCCTCATCCTCTGGAGCCACTGGGATTACAGGCATGTACCACCATGCCCAGCTCTAATAGATATTTTTAACATACTACTTTTAAATTTAAAAAGTATTATTTCATTTAAAATAATCATTTTTTCTACTTAAAATTCAGGCTTCTGCTACATTTAGCTTCTGTTGATAAGAAACTATGCAAAAAATAACAAGATATGTTATTTTTAGTAATTATAATAACTTAGGGGCAAATTGTTTAGTAATTAATTATCTGACTTATAAATAATGTTACGTGCCTAGTGCATCTACTTATCAAAACTGGATAGCTTACTCTCCAAAACATATCACTTTTGTTTCATTTATTTTGAGTTATATCTTAAGAAATGGAGGTCCTCTTGTACCAAAGTTTTAAAAATTTTGAGAGAGAGTACACTCTGAATGTAACCAAAGTGAGAAAGAAGACAATGGAAAGAAAGAGAAAGTCATTTTTCTTTAAAAAGATAGATGTCACTTGTTAAGTAATAATTATTTGTATTTTGAAATGATGTGTTCTCAGAAGATTGTATATCTCCACCAAGCCTCAGAAAGTTAGATTATCTGGCATTTCTTCTGAACTATTAAATTCCTGCATTTTAAGAAATTAATAAGCATGGTATAGAACTAATACTGATATGAATGACATACTTTAGCCTGACCTGGAAAAAAATATAGTCAGCAAGTATTCTCTTCCCTCCCATACAGCCCTCAACCCTGCACTTAAGGCTCATCCATGAAGGGAATGGATAATCCAAAGTAGCTCCTGTGTTTATAGCTACTTTGACTTTGACAATTCATTGAGCTGGATAAAGTTTTTTTTCCCCCCTGGGATACTAAACCTTTTCTCCTCATTACTTGGAAATACATTGTGTGCATGTTTTAAAATTAGACTTCAAAAAATCTGTCTCTGTATTATTCCTACCCAATGTATTTCAAATTTCTGTCTGAAAGATGAGAAGATGGGGAAAACCATTTAGTCTGACTTCTAAGAAGCAAAAACAACAACAAAATTATATATAT
>NW_026000250.1:1909274-1942286 GCF_001458135.2 Marmota marmota marmota
TTACTTGTTCACTCTTTTATATGTAACCTAGAAATCTCAGCCATAAATATACTGTGTTTAGGTTTCACTGTGCCATATATCATGTTTCAGTATTCAACACAATAGCACCATCACATCCCAAAGTGAAAATAGTGCTAAGTATAGATTCAAAGTAAAACTGCATGAAAGATTGGTAATTTTAATTGTATTGATTATCAAAAAGGGATGGAGACTGTATCAGTTCACACACCCAGTTAGTGACTCAAGCCATGCCTACAAAATAATAATAATAATAATAATAATAATAATAATAGCATAAAAAGAATTACTGAGGCAGAATCACAGTTTTTATAGATTATACCCACAGAAGACAAAAACCAAATGTTTTTTATATTGCTATAAAAGAAGGGGAAAGTGGAACAGAAAGTATATTTCAAAACATAAATTACATTTTAAAACACAAATTGTGCAATATTATTACTATAATCATTTAGTGTATTTTCTATATCCTATGCTTCACATTACAATAGAAGAATATCATGCAAAGAAGATGGTGTTTGTTTGAAAACCATTATAATGTATGATATCATTTCAAAGATATCTTACTACTCTGAAGGTATAATCTAGAGAAGAGAAAATAAATAATTTTTTCCTGTTGTCTCTGCTTTGTATTTTACTGTTTGTTTCTATGTATGTGTATGTATACATGAACATTCAGTTTCCTCCTTTTATTGTTCTATCTTAATTAAATTTTGTGAACTCCAAAGAAAAGCTTTATAATAAGTTTTAGATGTGAGGGTAACACTACTTAATCCCATAAGAAAGTATGTTGGAGGCAATTATACGTGAAAAGAGCTTTGAATCAAGGCAAAAATATTTTTCTGTATTCTTCATATTAATATGTATCTTTTAGTCAAATTGACTATAAAATGTATCTTCTATAAATACAATGCCATTTTAAATAAAATATTTGATAAAATAATGACACTCTTTTTTCAATGACGCTCTAGGCATATTTGTTGCTCATTTGATCCTCTCAATAAAAAATAGTACTTATTTCCCTTGGCACCCATGTCATGCTTATTATATTTAGAACAACCCACACAAACTATCTGGAGAAACAAACAGAGTATACCGCATTACCAATACTGAAGTAAAACAAACAACAAAGTATTTTTAATTAATTCCTCCAAAGAATTGGTAGAGTTTAACATTTAAATTTACCAAGAGTTTTAATTCTTTAGAGGATAAAATTGTAATTCTAAGTTTTGTAGATTATGATCTCCTTTTTGTAACAAAGGCAACAATTATAATAATCACATAATCTCTCAAATGTCTTTCATCAATTTTAAAGGTTTAATGAGATTTAAAGTCTGCACACATAAAAATCAATAGTGTAAACTAACATAGTGTCATGTTCATCCAATAGTGTATTGGTCAAAATTTAATGGATAGTTCTCAGGGCAGAAAAACAAACCTGTTTTAACATTTGTCAGTTTCTGTGGTGTAAATACTTCCATTGTTTTCTGTTTGAATCTAACAACTTGCTATCACTGGATGGAGTTGGAAAAAGAAGTGCACAGTTGGTTCTAAGAAAGAAGTACTAGTGAGCTCCAGCATGCCATTGTCAGTATACATTTAATAGCGATGTTTATAACTATAATCAAGCCAATAGACTTTTATTCACCCATAAAGAAGAACAGAATTATTGCATTTGTAGTAAAATAGATGGAACTGGAGACCATAATTTGGGGTGATATAGACAATACTCAGAAATCATCTTGTTTTCTCTCATATGTGGAAACTATGAGGAAATATAAGGGATGCCATAAAAGCATAAGTGAGACCATTAAGCTAGAGGAAGGAGAACAGGAGAAGAAGAGGGTAGAGAAGGTATTGGGGGATAATATGGATCAAATTACCTTTTTATGTGCATAGGAATATGCTACAATAAAACCTACTATTCTGTATAATTACCTACCATTCTATTGCACCAAAAGAAAAAAAATATAGTTAATCATATGGAAAACAGATTCTTTAATGGTTTCCCTGCCAAAATAAATTCCCTAAAGCATAGTTCTGACTCTCTAGTTCCTAAACTATATATGTCAAATGAGCTATTCCACCTGACATCCAAGACCTAAAACTAACCTTTCAAATTTCCTTTCAACAACCTTGTTTCATATATTTAACTTAACAAACCTGAACTGTTTTCTGTGTATCATTGCACATCAGAGATTCCCTGTGTTTGGTCCTTTAATAGTACCATTCTTACTTTTGAAACACCTTTTTTACTGATGACCCACATGTCTAAACTTGATTCCATACTAGGAATCCTTCTTCTGCCTAAATGGAAGTCTCCTTCCTACCATCTCCAATGGCTGAGACTCTTTGTATTTCTGGAATCAACCAGTTTTTCCTTTAATTTACATTTATTTGTCTATATTTCTTATCTCCCCTAAAATGAGCTCCCTCAGGGAAAGTGCCAGGTGTAATTCATCTTTTTATCCCCCAGAGTTTGTGAGGCACTATGAACTTCTTGAAATTCATATTTTTGCTAAATTCCTTTATTAGATCAGAAGGAGAAAACAGTGTATGTTGTCAATATTTTTAAAAAGTATTTTTAACTTTATCAAGATTTAATTTAAAGTTTATCTTTTCTGGTAATTGCCAATTATGAATTTAGGAACAATGTGGCTTTCTCCCTAAGAATCCTTTCTATAATTCCATGAAAGAAATAATGGACATGAATGGGCTGAGAACATGTGATCATGTAATTGTGGTTACATGCCATGCACATTATTTGATTAATATAAAGGATTCTCTGCCCAAAAATTATTTTCATACTTATTATTTTGAATTTTATCTACATTGTATTTACACTAATCTGGAAAAAATGTACTGGTATCTCTTTAAGTCAAAAGACGTATTTTTGTATAACAAGAATTCATGAGTTTAGTTTTAATAATAGCTTGATAAGGATGATATCTAAGATTTAAGATTTGAAACCCAATAATAGATACTAATGTGACTGGAATCAGGTGTTTACCTTACAGAGAACAATAAAAGCAATACAAACTTTATAAAATAAATAGTATATGGTAGATAAAAACTAAGACACAAAGTCAGATGCTAAATGTATATGTGTTTTAAAATATCATATTTATGCTTCAGAAGTCTATGCTTACTAACAATGCCTCTTCTTACTCATATCATGAATTATTTCTTAAGAAATTCAGGAGTTTCTTTTGTAAACTTTGTTACTATGTATGCCCATTCAATATGCAAATACATGCACTCATTTTTCTGAAAAGGGAGGTATTGCTGAAATTTTAAAACATTTAAAACTGAGTTTCTTTCTGGAAAACAAAACTAAAAATCCTATAAACAACAGTAAATTTATTCATCTAAATTCAGTTTTCAGTTCATATCAGTGAAAACTTTTATAGAGAACATATTCATCAAAACTATTGTGTCACAATTCTACAGAGATTTTGCTAATTCTTTTCAAGTCCATTTCTTTAGTTGGAAAAAAATCAATATTTTAAAAATTCACATCCTGATTTAATAAGTGAGGGATTTAAATAAATTACATACTTCCTATGTTCAGTGAACTTTAAATGAATTTCTCAACAATCCATTGCCAGGCAACTAGACAATATCCTTAGGAATTTCAACAAAATACTTATGTTAAATTGACAAGTTGAACAAATAGTTTACTGAATATTTCAGCCTTGCAAGATTAAATACAAGTTGGGATTTTTCTCATTAACTCTATGAACCATCTATAAATGCAAGATTATACTTAATACATTGATGCTGCTATTTTAAACCTCAAGAAAGTTATGCCTATGATGGTATATTTGTCAATGAAGCTCAAACCACTTAAATGCAAATTAAAATTTAATATTAGGATTTATATGATTGAACTTCTTCAGGGATTATATGTCATTTTGACTGATAAATTGACAACTTACTATTTCTGTGAGGTATTTTTTAATACAGTGAACTCTTAGTAATAAATCATAGCAGCTGAGGGATTATCTTTTTGCATATATTCACTTCCTTTTCCTAGTTTCAGGTTTTAGCTCCATAACTGAGGACCAGTGGCCTGTGAAAGTACAAAAGGCAAAGAACATTTACTATTATGAAGAAGAGCTAAGAGAATATCAGTATATCTATTTTTCAAAAATATTCACTCCTAAAGACAAGCTTTGAAATGTTTTAACAATAGTCAGCCTCAGGAAATAATAGTCAATCTTATGGGATAGCAATCTTGACAATCTTCTAGAGATTTTTAGACCCTAGCTCTATTTAGATTCAATGATTTACAGTACAGTTCTCTATATTTTTCTCAACCACTACTTATTTGCACAAACAGGGAAAAATTAGAGCAATAATCACTAACTGCAGAAATTGCATGCAACTTCAAGTAAGGTGGAAGACAAAGAAGTACAGCATGTTAAAGATATTATTTGACTTCTTTTATTTATTTGTTTATTGTTTATTTTATTTATTCTAATTTGTTATATACAACAGCAGAATGCAATTTAATTCATATTACACAAATAGAGCACAAGCTTTCATGTCTCTGGTTATACAAAATAGTCACAGCATTCATGTTTTCATACATATACTTAGAGTAATGATATCCATCCCATTCCACTGTCTTTCCTGCCCCCATGCCCCTCCCTTCACCTCCCTCCCCTTTGCCCTATCTAACATTCATCTATTAATCAAATTCTCCCCCCTGCCCCTGTCTCCATTATGAATCAGCATCCTTATATCAGAGAATACATTTGGCATTTGTTTTTTTGGGATTGGCTTACTTCTCTTAGCATTATATTCTCCAACTCCATCCATTTACCTGCAAATGCCAATTTTTTATTCTCTTTTAATGGTGAGTGATATTCCATTGTGTATATATACCACATTTTCTTTATCCATTCATCTTATCTCAGTTGGTAAAGTGTTTGCCTAGCATGCACAAGGCCCTGGGTTTAATCCCCAGCACCATCTTTAAAAAAATTATCTTCTTATGTGTTAGTTTTCTCATGTTCCAATATGCCAAATGAGGCAATATCTAATTTACAAAAAAGCATCCTATACTTTTAAACCACATATATATTAATATACAAATATCATCACTTTCAAGAAAAAGTTAGGGCATCTTACTTCAATAATATAAAAAACTAATATATGAAACAGATATTTAATTTTGGGTCACCTACAATAATATAATTAGCTGAAAATTATTGAAATGTACTCCTAAATAATGAGCTACAAATATGTAATTTCCTAAACTACAATTTTTATTCAAAAAGTTATTTCTGTATATTTGGAAATGGCCACTGAATAGCAAAATGTGGTTCGTTAACTGAAAATTGTTTTATATGTGTTTTAAAAGCCCCTGATAGGTGGTTATAAAAAACCTAGAGAATTTGTCAAAATTTTTATAGTCAGAAATTATAGATTTTTAGCATTATCTTCTCTAACTCCATCCATTTACCTGAAAATGCCAGAGAATATGGTTTTATTCTCTTTTATTGCTGAGGAATATTCCATTGTGTATATATGCCAAATCTTTTTATCCATTCATTTATTGAAGGGCATCTAGGCTGGTTCCCCAGTTTAGCTATTGTGAATTGTGCTGCTATAAAATTTGATGTGGCTGTGTCCCTGTAGTATTCTATTTTTAAGTCCTTTGTGTGTAGACCAAGGAGAGGGATTACCAAATGCTGATTCATAGTGGGATAGGGAGAGGGAGCATGGGAGGAACTCTAGATAGGGCAGAGGGGTTGGAAGGGAAGGGAGGGAGCATGGGGTTAATGATGGTGGAATGTGATGATCATTATTATCCAAAGTACAAGTATGAAGACATGAATTAGTGTGAATATACTTTGTATATAACTGCAGATATGAAAAATTGTGCTCTATATGTGTAATAAGAATTGTAATGCATTCCACTGTCATATATAAATAAAAAAATAAAAAATGACTTAGGCATATTGCATTTAATTTCTGATACTATTGCTAAACTCCTCTGGCATATATGAAAAGTGGCTAAAATCTAGGTAAATATTTGAAATAAAATAAGCTGCATTTAAAAAAAAAGAAACTATAGATTTTAAAGTATGTTTTAATCAGTCATTACATTTGATTAACTGAAGTATTCAGAAAAATACAGTGATTTAAGAGATTAATTTCCCACTAACATATATGCATGTATTTAATAAAGTAAATGTGTTTAGTTGATAATTTAATCAAGTCAAAGATTTCTGATTGTTCACTGAATGATGCTACTGTATCTTCCATTGTTTTTAATTTAATAATTTAATATCTTTTTAGCTATTTATAGACAATGTTTCTTAAATTTGACCATTAAATTTCAAAGAATCACATAGGAAATATTTGCATTCATGTGCTCATCACATAATACTGTAATTAAAAACATAAATCTGATATAATTTTCCTACCTATATATATGAGTACACCATAGTGAATCTCAACATCATGTGCATTCACAAGACTGGGATCCTAATTAGAATAAGATATATTTCATGTTTTCATAAATATGTCAAAATAGATTCTACTGTCATGTATACCTAAAAAGAATAAAAACTGTAAAAAATATTTAAAATATAAGTTTTGCTTAATAATCTATTTGCTTTATGATGCCATTGTATTTATTGAAATTGACTTATTAATATTCTTATTTCACTTGTGTGTTGAGGCTGTTTATTAAACTGTGGTACTGGTTATGTCATACTAATACTTTTGCAGCTATATATTGATAACCTAGTGGAAGTAGTAATCTCTCACAGATGGTAGATGTAGACAAATTATGATAAAATAATCTGAATAGATAGCAGCTCCACATTCTCATATCCATATAAGCCACTGATTTCCTCCAGCTTCTGATGATGTCACATATTTTAGGTTTTAACTAGAAACTGGAGAAATTTCAGGCTCACTTGACTGCTCAAAACTGAAGTGGAGAGAGTGTAGACTCATAGTAATTTAGTGAACTCGGAGGGAAAGTCAGCTTATAAGCAATAGGGAGAAAGATTCAGGCATATAAAATAATGCCAATTACATTCATTTAATTACCTGTGGGAGTAGTGATAAAAAGCACATTGGACTTTATTATTATATTATATTTAAGCACTTTATAATCAGTAAAGTTACTCTGATAGTGCTCTCCTAGGGAGCAAATCCACTGTAGTCTCCTTTAATAGCTGATGTCCCTATCCTTCCCTGTAGCAGATGTCAGATGTGCGTTTTTACCAACAAACTGAGCCAAGTTCTCCTAATGCATAAGCTACTCCCATGGAGTGTAATAAGCATTTCTGGAAGCTACATTAACTCTTTCAAGCACTGAAGCAAAAATTTTCAATGGTACCCTTATGTCCCACCAAAAAGACATGAAAATATCAAAACCAACAGTGTGTGTAGGTTGCTCACAATGGCTCATTGACTCCCCATTCCAACCTGGCATAAACAACAACAACAACAACAAAAAAAGTAGTTTCAGCAAAAAAATAAATAAATAAAAAATCTCAAGAAAACAAAGATAGCTTATAGTTGCTATTGTTATAGCTGTGGTTTCGGCGTTCTTCATATCAATATTTATACTGTTGAGTCCTAAAGAAACTATCCAGTGGGCAATTAAGTAAAAAAAAATTATTTGAGTATTTTGGATTCACAGCATTTTTAAAAGGAAATGTGAAAATACAATATAAAATGACAGTTCATAGAGAAAAGCTAGGTGGCTAATATAAGTGAGGGAGAAAATAGTAAGATATGACATTCACACTTTGAACCTCAGGGAAGATATTATTAGGCTTCATAGACCATGTTAAGTACCTTGGGTTTTTACCCTGAATGAGAAGGGGATCCACTGGAGACTTGAATAGAGGAATTAGAAGACTTCCTTTTAAACAGGAACTATGTTGAGAAATGAGTGTGAAGACACAAGTAGAAAAACAAGGATACAATTATGGAGACTATTGGAATAATCCAGATGAGAGATAAATGGGTGCTGGAATCAGGATAGAAATAGAAAAAGTGGTATGAAATAGTTGGTTAGTAAATTCTATTCTGACTTCAATTCACAAAAAGCTTAAAAGTAAGAATCATATTTTTGCTAGGTGCAATGACACATGCCTGCAATCCCAGCATCTCTGGAGACTGAGGCAGGAAGGTAGTAAGTTAAAAGACAGCCAAAACAAATTAGTGAGGCCCTAAGCAACTCAGCAAGATCGTGATTCAAAATAAAAAAAAAATTAAAAATGCCTGGGGATGTGATTCAATGGTTAACCATCCCTGGGTTCAATCCCGAGTACTAAAAAAGAAAAAAAAAAAAAAGAATCAGGTTTTCAAATCTGCTCTAGATGTTAGGAAAGCTGGTACAACTATTAAGGAACTTAATGAGAAAGAGACAGCAGGGTCAAGATACATCTGTGACAAATTATAAGAGAAAATTTAGTCAAATGGTAAAAGGCCAATAGATTTTTGAAAGAAGAAAACATTAAATATTAAATATGTATAATACAGATGGTAAGAAAATTACATAGTAAAATGAATTTCCTTGCAATTCAGTGACATGGCAATTATTATAAACACTTTTTTATAACAATAATTTAAATATCATATCCTGGCTGAAACATGGAATGTTAAGTCAGTACCCTGTGTTTTATTATAGTTTTGGTTTATATAAGTGAGTGTCAGACACTTAACTATATTTTGCAGCTACATTGTAGGATTGTGTGAATTTTATAATCCCTCTTTCATGCATGGACTAACCACTAAGCATAATTGATAAATCTAATATTCATGGATGAATGCAAAGCATAGCTTTATGGTATCACTTTCATGCCTCTCTGGCTATACCATATACCAGATCTAATAAACTTAATTTATGACTTAGATTTCTCTTTCTTGGCCGTAACACACATTGGTCCCTAGAGCTATTTAAAGTATTCTGCATATCTCCTGTCCTTCAGTTATGAAATTATCAATGTAAATGGCTTTGGACCTCTATTTTCTATATTGTTTGGTGTCTGTACAACTAGTAGATGAAAATTTAGCTACTATGAGAGCATTTAGGTGTTATTTAGGACTTTTCTTATACTGATCAACAAGCCCATTGATAATTGCATTCCAATGAAATAAAGCTAAATTTTCATAGATTATGCCAATAATTATCACATTGTTATGGCAATAACAATATCATTGGGATAAAAAATGCATAAATACAATATGCAAATAGCATATAGTGTATGTAGGGATATACTGTGCATTCTATGACTGTGTATATATACATACTAACATTATAGATTTTAGGACACAGAAGAAGTTGAAAGCACATTCCTTGATAATATATCAGATATGTCACTAAAATGGCAACATACAGCCCCAGTAATCATTTGGAATAAATACATATCACAGTCACACTTCAATAGAAGAAAGGGCAAAATCTGAAGAGATATAAGTGAAATTCCACTGGATAGTTTTCTCCTGTGAACCTCAAAGCACTCCCTTTTGTCTTCAGAGCAGTCATTTACTTCCCCTACATGTACCTTCTAGTTAGATAATTGGACTTTCATGAACAAACTATGCTCATATTGAAGGAGATACAGGTTCCATCCTGAATGAAGAATGGAGAATTAATCAGGTAATAGAATAGAATCACAAATTTTATTTTCTTTAATTTCACCCATGTTCTATCCTATGCATTGTTTGATATAAAAATTATAGTACACAGAAACATGTGTTCATAATAGATTGTCTAAAGTTGGAAAATTATTCCTTGTGTTTCCAAAGAGTAAGCCACAAAGATATCATTTTGCTTCATTCATATCACTTGTTAAGCAAATTTAATTTCCTCTCAAAACTGGATAACTAGTGTTCCTTGAGACCTGGTGGAAATTTGGCTTTCCTGGTACCCTCACATTTCATTCAAAATAGGTGATCTACAGCAGGAGTCAGCAATGATTTTTCCTGTAAAGGACCAGAGGGTAAATAATTTATGCACATTTGACCATATGGTTTCCATTTTCAACTACTCAATTCTGCCATTTTAGCATGAAAGCAGCAATACAAAATACATAAATGGTTGTATTCCAATAAAACTTTATTTATGCACACTAAATTTTTTCTTTCATGTATTACAAAACATAAATCTTCTTCTGATTGTTTACAATATTCAAAAATGTTCGAGAAAACATTTATAGCTCCTAAACAGGCTGAATGTGGCCAGGAGTTTGCTGACCCTGGATTTATGGCACAAGGTTCTTTCTCACAAATGTAAGATTACAGATAAAGGTATAGTGGAACCTAAAGACTTGCAATAAGGTTCTTCACATTTCCAACCAAGCATTGTGTGTGTGAGTATGTGTGTGCACACTTGCACACATATACATTCTCTTCATATACAATTACATACTGCCATATTTTTTATCTGAACTGTTGCTTGAAGCCCTATAGGTTCAAGCCTTAATTCCAAGCCTGTTGCTATTGGGAGATGTTGAAAACTCTAATAAGATGTTGGGCCTAGTGGGAGATCTTCTGGTTATTGGGTCATACCTTTGAAGGAGAGAGTGAGATCCCAACCTCTTCCTTTTGCTCTGTTTTTCACTTTCCATTAATGAGGTGAGTAGATTTGCTTCACCACATATTCCCTGCCATGATGTGCTGCTTTGCCACAGGCCCAAAAGCAATAGGGCCTAATGATCATGAACTAAAACTGTTGAACCACTGAGTCAAGATAAAGCTTGCTTCATTGTAAGTTACTTATCTCAGGTATTTGTGACAGTAGTAGAAAACTGACTAACATAGATACTAATGTACAGAGGCAGGGCTTTGCATCAATATGAGTAGTTTCAGTAAACTTATTAAAATATACATATTTGAACAAATAGCAATCATCTGCAGGTAGATACTATATACACTATTCAAAAAGACACTCTGAATTTTCCACTTTTTTGGAGTGGTCCATTGGAAAGTTTATTCCAAATAGCTGCTATGAAGGCAACTGCATTTTTAACTACATATTCTGGTAAATTTCTTTAAAACTGATAAGATTACCTTTATAATCATATTGAGAAATGAGCATTAATTACAATTTCATTTAAGATTTCTCAGATGATAATGATTACTTGTTTGTTGTTATATCTTCTTAAATTACATTTTTTTAAATCAAAGAGGATCTGCACACTGTTATTGACATATATTTTCCTAATAAATATCTGAAAAACAAATTTTAATATCATTTGTGTTTGAGCCTCAATCAATACATAATGGCTTTAGATAATCCTTTTTTAGTCATTACTAGGATGAACTTCTTTTATTTTCCATCACATATGATAGAAAACTGTAAGAAAGAGATAAATAGATAAGCATCTATTTGCATCAGTAAAACCATTTGGTTGCTTGTTACAGTCATTGGTATCCATATATTTCATAATATGGTAAAAAATGAGTGTATACTATTTTGTACTAATCATCATTTTAATAAAAGCACAATAATACTTTTTATCAAATCCAAAGAAGTATTCCCAGTGGGATTACAGACCTGTACAATGTCTACTTTTATAAGTTCCCAAGATACTTTAGGCCAGAATTTTATATAGAAAGGCATATACTAGTTTGGCTAATTATTTAACACTGCTTATACTTATCTCTGAACAAATAGTGTTATGAATTTAAACTTTCAAGAAAACTATATTTGAAAAATATATTTTTAAAATCCTCATTTCAATTATTTTTTAAAAATTTATAAATTCAGTTTTCTATGTATTATATTCAAGAAAAAAATGCTCTTATAGATGCCAGTTAGGAAAATAATATGCTTCATAAAGAAGCACAGATGTGTAGAACAATTTTACATATGGGATAACTTTTCTTTCCCCATCTAAGAAAGTATCATATACTCACAGCTGGAATTTCTCTAGTAAGAGGTCTTCTAGGGTAAAACCAGTTGCCATTTTACTGTCTCCCAAAGACAAGCCACTTGACAGCACATCAAAACATAACTACATTAAACAAAAATAACATATGGTCTTTATGAACACACAGTTGTTCTATGTATTCACCACCACTTCATTATTTTTATATAAAGCAAAAAATCAAGTTGAGAGTAAAAATCTTATAATACAGAGGATATATGCTAGTTGTAGAGATTAATTTTTTCTAACCATTACCAAAAGCAATAATTGCCCTTTAGATATTAAAAGATCTACTAGCAAGAATTAAACATGTATTAAAACTACTGTATAGGGAAATTAGAACTGGACTCTAAGCCTGGCTCCACCAATAAGATGTCTTACTTTAGGCATTCACTGTCCTTTGGGTTTCAGTTAAAAGACTGGTTTCCACTAAATGATTTTCAGGGTCATTTCTAGTACTAATTCTAACAATTGAGTGATATTATTCCTTCTGTTTGTAACAATGAAGCTATCATCTACTACCTATCTAACCATACATCTATCCACCAATTTACCTTAAGTGTTAAGGTAAATAGGTAATAGAATAGCATCACAAGTCTTCTTTTAGTCAGGGGTGGGGAAATGAGGAATGATATCATCTACTCTGAAAATATTTTTATTAGAACATTAGAGTTATACATAGTAATTGGGCTCATTTTGACAGTTATACATGCATAGAATTTGATTATACCATTCCAGTCCCTGTTCCCTCCCTTCTCCCTCTCCCCCATTCTACTTCCTCTACTCGACTGATCTTCCTTTCATTCATTTGTTATTTTAGATTGGTGCTTTCTATTTGGACCAAAAGGTACAATTCACTCTGGTATATTTATATATATGCATATAGCATGGTTTTGTTAAATTCATTTTTCATTCGCTCCCTTTCTCATCCCTCCTCTCTCCCTATCAATATCCTTCTTCTATTATACTTACTACCCTATATTTTTATGATATTCGATCCAGCCTTTTCCCCCTTATTTTGCCGTAGCTTCCATGTATGATAGAAAACATTTGATCCTTGATTTTTTGAGTCTGTATTGATCTTCTCTCTCTCTCTCTCTCTCTCTCTCTCTCTGTGTGTATGTGCACATGCACGTGTGTATATATATGTTTATATATTTCATTTTATTAATACTTCATCTATTAATGGGCACCTGAACTGGATCCATAACTTAGCTATTGTGAATTGTGCTCCTATAAATATTGATGTGGTTGTATCTTTATGCATGTTGGTTTTAGTTATTTTAAACACCAAGCGGAGGGACAGCTGGTTCATAAGGTGGTTCCATTCCTAGTTTTTTTGAGGAATTTCCTACTCTGAAAATATTTTTGATATATAGAACTTACAATTTCTTCATATGTCATAAGGTTAGTCAAGGCCATTAATCCCCTTCTCTATATACTACTGTACACTTTATGTATTATATTAGTCTCTTGAAATAAGAAGCTAATCCAGTAAATTACAACCTATTTGCTTTTAGAAATATACCTCTTCTCAAGATTGAAGCACATTTTATATTATGTGATATTCTGTGAAACCAGGGCCTTTCACTAAAAATAGTGATTATTGTTTTTTCTCTCTTATGACTTCTCTAGTAGTCATCTGAAATAAAACAGAGCTACTATCTGTACATATCAAACTTGTAGAATTATTTTATCAAATATTTTGAAAACACAAGACCAAACTATTCTGTACACATTGGGGAAAAAATGTGTGGATCATGAATTAATAAGGCAATGAGAGAACTTATTGAGAAGGTAAAATAATCATGTCTGTCATTTTGATGAATTTATAATATCTCTAGAGAGAAAGCCTTGTTATTGGCTCCATCTGTAAGCACCGAATTAGTAAGAATAGAAATTAGAGATGTAATTACTTAGGATATTTTAATGATCATACTATATGATATGTTTGTTGACAGATCTCTGTAAATTAATTTAAGTGTCCAAAACATGAAGTACCATGCACATTTGAGGAGCAATGCAATTTATATTCCATCTATTTCAAATGACAGGAATAATCTGCAAAATATTCCTTTTGTCTTACACAGTTTGATGTTTGTCTATTTTGATGAAAGTGAACATTGCTTTCCATCACCGTAAAAATACATTTCTATAATAGCATTTCTTTGTAGAAAAACAAAAAACAAACAAACAAAAATCCCTGAAGATAATCAGTGTATTTAAAACACCAAAATAATTAGGAATGTATTTTAATTGCATTCTAATACTAATTTTATTTATCCACACATTATAAATACCAATGGGAAAAGTTTCTGGTAACTTTTAAAATATACTTACTACAAAATAAAATTTGCAGTATTTTAAATATGTTTACAAGAAATAAAAATATAAATACTATTAAAATTATCTGTAAACTTATACTCTTCAAAAATCCTTTTATATAAGAATGTCCTATAATATTACTTGTGAAATAAAAATAATTTTTTTCGATAAGGAATTGCTTAATCTAAAATATTTAATGAATTATATGTAGATCATAGCCATCTATTTTATGGAAAGCTAAAACTATAGTCAATGTTTAAAATAAAAATTTTAGAACTTTTGATACTAAGATAGAAAAAAAATAAACAGAAAATATTGAAGGAAAAAACCAATCAATAATAAAAATTTTCTGGGCTGGGGGTGTGGGTTCAGCAGCAGAGCACTTGCCCCTCACATATAAGGCCCTGGGTTCAATCCTCAGCACCACATAAAATAAATAAATAAATAAAGGTATGGTGTTCATGTCCAACTAAAACAAATTTAAAAAAATAATAATAAAAATTTTCCATTTTGCTTTTAGCATGCGATTGTAGCAATGCCTTAGTATGGCATATGTAAGAAACCACATACTTCATTGTTTCCAAATTTTCCTTAACATTAGTGTTATTCTATGCCATTTTCTTGTTGTTTAATATACTTAAGATTTAGAATAGTGTATCTTTTAAAAAATTAATTTTCAAAGTCTTGAAAATATGATCTTAATAATTTCTTAGCTCAAACACAAAATCCCTGTATAATTATAGCAGACAACAATGGTATTTTAATATTTCCATTATTCTTACCTGGAAACTGAGAAAATTAATTCAAAGTACTTGTTTTGAAGGGAAATGCAGTCATAACCATGTCCAATCTTAATGGGAGTAGACTTACTTTTTTAATACAGTTTATGAAAGGGAAATCATTGAAAATGTTCTGATTATCTAGAGAACATAGCTAAAAACTATTGTATTCACATTTTGCTAAAATTATCATTTTTGTAAAATAAATTATTTGTAGAATAATTTTGCTTGGTTATTTTTTTTGGGGGGATGGTATTGTTTTTTCTGTTTTATATATTAGTGCTAAATGTAAAAGGTATACCCATACAGCACAATTTTGTTCAAGTTCACCTATTATCTAAAGAGGACATGTTGGTGTCCCTTAACTGGTAAATTCACTCTACTTTTGATCATTGCAATTGTTTGTGTCACTTATAAGTAATAATGCAAATTTCATCAACTGAGATAGGTATAATAAGAAAATTAATATATTAAACAAGAAAAAGATGGAAATTAAATGCAACTTTAAATATAATAGAAACTGAATTTACAAAATGTCAAATATGGTTGAATTTCACTGAATAAAATAGTACCATAGTTAATTAGAACCATTTCTACAGGCATCTTATCAAATCTGTATGTAAAAAATAACTAGGGGAAAAATATAAACACAGAAGAACTAAATATCTGGACTCAAATGTAGATTTTTTGAAAGTATAAGAAAAGCTGGTAATCTCACCCAATCGTAGAGAGCCCACATGATCCTGGATTCAATCCCCAACATCCCCCCACCACCACCACCACAGATAAAAACAGAAAGAAAAAAAGAAATATATTATCTGGCACAATATCTAAGTCACACTTATAGTCACAGCATACATTAGTTACATTAATTATGAAGTTTAACTTAGATATAGCTTATATATGATCTAGCCCCAGACATATGTTATTATTTTTTATTTGAGGAGGATAGAACACTTTCCTTCCTGTTATCTCATCATTTTTTGTTGTTGTTGTTGTTGTTGTTGTTGTTTTTTTTTTTTTTTTTTTTGGTGCTGGAGATTAAACTCATGGCCTTATGCATGTGAGGCAAGCACTCTATCATCTGAGCTATATCCTCAGCCTAGCCTCATGTTTTAAAATCTTACCTACATAAAAAAATTAATTCTTTCAGTCACAAGCCTGGGTTAGTTTGTCAGGTAAGACAATGAGAGCCAATATTAGATTTTTATTATACTCCTATTTAATACTATTGCTTGAAATCTGTTTACTTTGGACTACTGTGAGTGGGGTAACTACTTCAGTAGCCTTAAGTAAAGAACATACAAATTTGATAAGGAGACGTAAGAAATAAGAAAAATTATACAACGCTAAGTTATTTGAATCAACACCAGTAATAGGATCACAGATATCATAAATGGTTCACTCTCCTATCTATTTGGTTCTGAGAAATTCCCAGTTTCTCCATCTTTCTGATTCAACCTGTACTAGCTTTTATTCTTCAAGTAAAAGCTATGAAGCTGTCATTTATTATGAAGTCTCTTCTTTTAAACCATATGTATTTTGGAGGAAATATTTTATTTTTTCTTCTAAGTCTATGGTGACCATGTAATATTTTTAGTAACAACTTTGAATATTTTGAAATGGACTCTTTCCAAACATATTGCTCTGATTGAAGTTTCATGAGAAATATAGCTGTCTTCCAAAAAATGATAATTAAGAGTTTTGGTGGTTGAGTCCAATATTCTATGCAAGGAATAGCCCCCCTTAAAGAATTTCACCAAATAAAATGATGAAAATTTTTAAATGTAAAAGCCATTAATAAAAATGCATCTGCTCCCAATATGACAGTTAATTGAAGTGTTATTGTATTATTCTTCTACTGAAGCATGCTGTCAACTAGGCAACAGATTTACTGAGTAAGTATTGTATGCTCATTACTTACTCAGTAAATATTAGAAATATTGGAATAATAAATATAGAAATAGAAACAGTACAGAAAAATCTAACACAGGAGCCCTACCCCCTTGAAGAGGTTATAATTTGGATAGAGATGAAAAAAATGCATGAGAGAAAATTATATGTACATATACAAAATGGTATAATATGTACCTTAGAGAAATGATTAATCAGAATGGGATTAGAGTCAATATATAGATTGAATTAGATTTTTGTAATATTAATAAATATCACTATAGTCATAGAAAAAACACTAGTAGATGTGAAAAAACAAAATTATTACAAATATCATTTAAAGTATATATTATGTTCAATAGAAAAATAATGAAATACAATATGTCTACAACCTCTGCTCTTCAGGAGCTTTCATTCTAAAACATGACAGTATACACAGAAAGTATACTGTATACATATGAAAATTTTTATTTTAGTAAAATACACATAATTAATTTTAAAATTAAAATTAATTTTATGAAATCTCCTAATGAAATCTCCTAATCTTTACAGACTTCATGATGAAGGATGCTCATGAACTGTTTAACATACTCAAACATCTTATAGAAAAGTTCTCTCCCTTTCCATATTTTCCTATTAATAGATCCTAGTTTAAATTATAATACTTAAAATTTGCATGTGCTTGTCATTTTATTTTACTTCATATAAATGTAAAGGGTACTCTGGAGCTTTCAAACTGAGTTTATGTTTCTTTCTTTGCTTAATAAAATTAATATTTTAGGCAATTCCCAAGTAGTAAAGAATAGTTAAATTTGACCTATCTGAAATTTAAAACTTCACAAATAAAAAAAGAGGGGAATGACATCAGCAAGATGGCAGAAGAGGTGTTTTCTACCAATATCTCCCCCAAAACATTGCTGTTGACAAATGCCCATAGAAAAGAATACCATCATAGTAATATGGAGTACAGTGGAGTCCTATACTGTTGGAGCAAAAAAAAAAAAAAAAAAAATTCTACAACAGATGCTTTAAAGAGGTTAAGAGGAATAGTTTCACCTTGCCCACATCACTAGTCCCTCGTTATGGCACAACTCAGGGTGAAGAGAGCTGCCCTTATCCTCAGTTTCTCCCACAGGGGAAGTAAGCGGGTTGCTCAGTTTCCCCAGTCATAAAGGATGCAGCACAAGAGGCACACTTCTTTCTCCTACCACTCAGAATACTGAAGGTATGATTCAGTAGTTGGAAGAAGTTGGAAGCAGAGAAGAAAGATGGAGACTCACAACAACTAGGACAACCAAGCATTGAAATTCATGCAAAGGGCTATGAACTCCTAATCTTTACAGAATTCATGATGAAGGATGCTCATGAACTGTTTAACATACCTGGATTAAACTCCCCCCAAACGGCCCACAGGCATTCTTAACACTCAGTGTGTCTTATCCACCTCCGGCCACATGTATCTCTATGGAAATTAGACAGCTCAAAAGTATATGCAGACAGCTGGTCTCACTGCTGGATTGGGAGAGGCATATAAACTCAAGTGTTTATAGGAGTAACAACCAGAGGCTCTCAGTACCCAACTACATTTATAGGTTCAAGAGAGGATATAAAATCTTAAGAAACCTCCTCAAGGAAGGAAGAAGAAAGCTGAGTGGGTGCATCCACAAAAAAGGCCTGAGAAGGCCTCAGAATCTCTACCTGGGCTGATTGGTGAAGCATGATAATGTATTGCCTCATACCTGTTAGATTGGCTAGTATCAATAAGGAAAAAGGGAATGCTTACATACTCTTGGTAGAATTGTAAATTAGTACAGCCATCATGGAAAACAGAATGTAGGTTCCTTAAAAAATTAAAATTAGATCTACCATATGATCTGACATTCCCAATGTTGTGTATATATACAAAAGAAGTAGAATCAGTACATTGAAGTGTCATCTGCACTCCCATGTTTATTGCAGAACTATTCACAAAAGCTATAAAGATATAGAATCAACCTAACTGTCCAGCAGTAGATAAATGGATAAAGAAAATGTGGTATATGTATGAATGTATGCATGTATGTATGTATGTATATATACATACTCATGAAATATCATTTAGCCTTTAAAAGTAGATCCTGCCATCTGTAACAACATGAATGAAGCTGGAGAACATTCTGCTAAGTGAAATAATCTAGACACATAAAGAAATACTTCACATTCTCCCTTAATGTGGAATCTAAAATAAATCTAACATAGAAACAGATTGCAGAATAGTGGTTATCAGAGGCCGGAATGTTAGATAAAATAGGGGGATCTTGATCAAAAGGCATAAACTTTCAGTTATAAGATTAATGAATTCTGAGACCTAAGGTACAGCCTGGTAAGTATAGTTAATTATAATAAAATATATACCTGAAATTTTCAGTGAGAGTAGATCTCAAATATTCTTGCCACATGAAGAAGCAACTATGAAAGGTAATTTGTATATTAATTAGATTCATTACATATTCATTTCACAATGTGTATGTGTATCAAAACATCACTTTGGATCACTTAAGTATATGTAATTTTCATCAATCTTATCTCAACAAAGTTGGGTGAAAAAAGAAAGAAAAAGAAAAGCAGAGGTAGGTATAGATATAACATCCTTTTTCTGTCAGTTCCACTAAAAAAATTTTGAAAAGAATAAGCACTGTACAATAATTGGTAAAATGCTGTAGAGGAACAGTTTATACCAAATAAGCACAGCAGGAGAAAATTTTATTCTTGACATTACTAATAAATATAAGTATAAATGGAGTCAGACCAATTACCAGAAAGAAACATTACTTCTTTAGCCAAGCAGAAGGGAAGAAGATCCTTACAGGCTCATTTCTTTATATTTCTTTGAAAGCAGTCTGGATAAGCAGTTTTGTCAGTCTTTCAGCAGATTTTCAGGTTCTGTCAAAATTAGTTTTTCCCAATTTCATCAACTCTACATTTATAACTTCACAGGAACAGAACTTTAAATAGTAGCAACCCACCCCTCAACTTCTTTTTCTCAAACAGAGGAAAAGAAAGCCAAGAAACAAACCTGAATTTTAGCAGAATTTGTAGCTTTAAGATTTACAATACTCAATTAACCTGCAGCTTCCCATTTGAAAAATGATAATTCAAAACAGTGGTAGTCATAGCAGCTTTTCTCTAATTTTTGAAATGAAATCACAGTCCTTACAGGTGAGGAAAATGTTAATAAAGGATATACTGTTCTAATTTCTGTTTGGGTGTTAAAAGTACTAGGTAATATATGTTCAAAATTGCTTTTCATAGAATACAAACCAGTCTACTATTAACACATCACATTGTGAAACTAATTAACAAGAACACATCTTTTGCAAACTTGATAATCTGAAAAGATCTAAACTTCAACAAATTTCACCTTATTTTGTTCAGTATGTTATCTTTTCAAACAGATCTAAGCTGGTTTGCAAAATGTTTAGTTATACCTGCAAAGTAACATTGGCAAACCTATGTGGTCATGACATCTTATTTAAAAATTTCAGTTGCATTTTGATAACAAGAGTCTCATCACTAATTTTCACTATTATATTCCCCAGGATAAGATCAATACCTAGTATATTGTAAGTGCTCATTAAATATTTGATGGAAGGATAAATTAATTAATGAAAATCATAGGTTTTTGCTCTCAAGCTCAACCTCAAACTAGATCCCTGTTTATACCAGTAGAGAAGTAGTGTCTATAATAGTGAAAGGCATGGGGTATAATGTTAGCATTTCTGACATGAGTCTTGCTCCACCAGTTATTAGTTGTGTTACTTAATCTTAGCCTCAGTTATCCCAACCAAAATATAGATGATATTTTGCAGCCATGGAACTTCTGTGAGTCCAAAATAACATAATTTTTCTCAAGCTATGAGCACAGACTAAATGTAAAAATCAATGATTCTATGATAATGATGCTGGTGAAAGTTGGTAGCAGTTTTCAAAACTCCCAGAATCTACTTAGAAAAATGCCTAGATCAAGTAGGTAGCAAAACCAAAATCCAGGGACAATATTTACAACTATACTTGGGGACAAGGTATTTCTGTGATTTTCAAAATTCAAGAAAAATCTTCAATAACCATAATACCAACAAGTTATCAAGGTATGTTTGGGAAGTAGCAGAGAGGAGCAACAGTGTGGACTGATAGACCTCAGAAAATAAGACTGCTAAGGTAGCAAACAATTGTTCATAGGAAAGTACAGTGGGCAAAGTTGAGACAGCAACTGAAATTGAGAGGGGTTGGTCTACCTCCAAAAGTGAATGATTGCAAGGATTCAGCATTTATAATGGATGGGATTTTAGTAGAATTGTAACATAATAACCTTTTGAAAATGACTGGCCAGGACTTCCTTCCAGAACAAGGCACTACTTTGAGACAAAGCTTCCAGTTATGAAATAAACTTTGAACAGAATAGGGAACATTAACAACAAAGGATATATAAAGCCCAGACAAAGTAGAGGTGGAAAGAGTTCACCAAAATATCTGAGAAGGCAAGTCACTATATTTTAATATAACAACAGTAAAGCTTACATATAAAATCTGGTCCCATTAACTTTACTGTATCCTTCATCTATCTAAATGTAAAAAAATCCAAATTATTTATAAGAATGAGCAATGAGGGGCTGGGGCCCGTGGCTCAGTGGTGAAGCACTTGCCTGGCATGTGTAAGGCACTAGGTTCAATTCTCTGCACACATATAAATAAAAAAATAAAATAAAGGTCCATCAATATCTAAAAATAGGTTTTTTTTTAAAAAAAAATAAGCAATGAAGTATCATTGAAGAAAAGTTCTGTTGGGTTAAACACCAATCAGTGCTTAGGAAGGCTTGCAATAAGATAAGTACTCTTTAAGAATGTGGTAATAAAGGAAATGGAGAGGGGAAACTGTCCATTTCCTCTATATCCAGTCTTTAGGAGAAGATCTAAACAGAATGTCATTGGCTGTAAGGAGTTTACTCATAGAACATCTGAAGAATCCACATGAACAGTGAGCATGCAACCTATACTATATATTCCCCCTCCTTATAGGTGTTTTGTGGCCTTCCAATGTATCCAGGCCCACCACCACTGAAGAGTGAGTAAATGATAAAATGTCCAAAACCTCTCCACTGAGTCTTCCAAGTTCTTCCTGCGGGATCAACAAACAGGATGCTGGGCCCTTGCAGCCTAGGGGAGAACAATTGACATAGTCTGCAGGATCCCAATGGAGGGAGGATGAGCTGAGTTGATGTGGAGCTGAGAAAGGGAATAGCATTTTGGAGGGAAATCCCAATTGGGTGCTGGCCACAAGTTTTAATGTGGTTGGAGATGGCTTTTCTATTTAGAGATGGGGACTACCATGTTAGTATGGGAATGCCCTGAAAATGCAAAGAGGGGTGTTGTAAGTGTTGGAAACAACATACAAACTAGTCAAGGGAAAGAAAGAAAGAAAGAGAGAGAGAGAGAGAGAGAGAGAGAGAGAGAGAGAGAAAGAAAGAGAGAGAGAGAGAAAGAAAAAGAAAGAAAGAAAGAAAGAAAGAAAGAAAGAAAGAAAGAAAGAAAGAAAGAAAGAAAGAAAGAAAACAAACAAAACAATGCTGCTGCAGTTGTGGCAAAGTCTCTGCTCTGTGCATTAAAGTTAGCCACAGACTAGGCTCGGACTTAGCTACGAGACACAGAAACAGTTAAAATTATAGAGTCTCATTTTCTACCTGTTGGCAGCATGGATGTGCTGTCAAGGCATTCAAAAGTTATAGATGACTACCTACAGGTTGTGGCATGCCATTATGCTAAAATGAGGGGACATTGTGAGTCCAGGGCCTATATAAGGGCATTGGTGACTAGTGAAAATTGGCATGTTCAGGCATGGGATTTACTCAGGGAGTCCACTAGTTCTAGTCACTCAGACACTGATCTGGAGGTTGAAGATATAATAGAAACTGGTAATGGTCATAATAGATTGGTATGGTCCAAAAGTTAAAGACCCAGCAGCAGTGTCCTTGAGTGGCAGATTCAACTTGGTTTATTACCTCCAGAGAGATATTTACATACCACTATGAGACCTTATACTCTTGGGTAGCCCATGGAACCAAGGTCTAAGTTCAGGCAGTAAACAAAAGAAAGTCTACCTGCATGGTTGCTCTGTTTGTGGGACACTGGAGCAGATGGGGTAATGTTGAATGGTATAGAATTATCGATAATGGTTTCAGTCACTATTCACCCTGCTTGACATCAGTGGCTTTACACCAGTGCCATTGATGAAAGTGTGGGATTGTTACTACCTTGGCTGCTTCTTTGCCACTTTCAATACATTCATAAATTCAGGAGATAGATGTCCAGAGGCACCAGGGCCTCTATGAAAGAACTATTTTTGAGAACTGAGAATGAAACATATTATTTATTTGCAGCCTTCCCAGGACTGGACAGTATGACTTTTAATGCCTTGATAAGGAACGCAGTGTTACACGCAGACCCTCTGTCCATTTATGGTGCCCTAGTGTCAATATTTTCTCCATTAGTAAGGCAGATCCTCCAGCAACCAGTGCAACTGACAGCAGATCTAGAGGAGGCAGAAAGATTGTGCAGAAATCAGGAGTCCATAAAACCCAGTTAAAACTGGAAGGGACTCTTTGAGTTTCTCATAGACAAATATGGGTAGACTTACTAGCAGCAGGAGGGGATGGAAGGAAAACAGATAAACAATCTAATGCCACACTGGTACAGTTATGGGAAAATTGCTGATAGACAAGAGATTTCAGCTATTATCTTTCAATAAGAAAATAAAAGGGAGGCAATAGAGGGTAGAATGGACTCTTACTCCAAAAAAAAAAAAAAAGAGACAAGCCTCTTTTGTTTGAATAAGCAATGAAAGGAGATCCCACGGCTCCCTCAGGTGGTTCTGAGCCCTTCACTGTGGAACAACTACACCAAAGGTCAAAGTTCAGGGATCCAAGTCATGTCTCTGGATCAGAGACCATATATAGAATTGATAATGCATTGGCCTTTAAAAAATATTCAGAGTAGCAGCATTGGTGGACTTGGCAACTGAATGTATATTGATATATGGTAATTCCAACAAATTCTCAGGCAGGTTAATCATTATTGATAAATACAGAAGAGAGCAGGTAATAACTTACTGTAATGTTGACACTGTTACATAGATGCCATCTGATCTTCCCCTACCCAGTATTCATAGCTCCTATTCTTAAATATGTAATATGTGTTGATATCTTATGGGGTAACTACCTACAAACTACCTTAAATGAGTTTCATTTGTATTGCTGGAAAATTAAGCATGTGTTGTTTGTAAAGTCAATATTAAGATGGCATGCCAAATACCCCTGTTGTTTGGCCTACATCCCACCCAACTGTTGCTTCCAAACAACATTAGGTCCCCAGTGATCATCAAGAGATAACAGAGGCCATATGTGAATTGGCTGAAGTTAAAATAATTCACCCAACCTATTGCTGAGAGCCATAGCCAAGTAGGAATGACATGGCATTTTTAATTGAAAGGTGACCCTGCTCAGGGATTAGGGTGGATCCTGCTGGATTAGGGTGGTTCCAGGTTTAGGGTGGATCCTGCTGGGAATAGGGCGTATCCTTCTGCCTCAGGCGCCCGCTCCTTGAGTTCCCGTTGAGTTCTCTCAGGATTCAGAGAGTATTTGGTATGCAGAGACCAGTGGAGTGAATTTTCCCCAGAACATGCGTGTAGAGTGCCGGTGACAGTTCGGAAATAAAGAGTTGCTGTTTGAATCTACAAGGCTTATGTGGTGGCTCGGTTATTTTGTGCCCAGCCAGACTGCGGCAACCTATAGTCCTTTTAACTCACCTATGTGACCAATAAGGAAGCAGGATAAAACTTGGCACACGACAGTGGATCATAGAAAATTAAATAAGGTGATTATTCAATTTCATGCGGCCATTCCTAATATTTCCACTATTCTGAAGTAGAAAAGTACACATTTGGGAATATATCACCATATGCTGGATCTTTGTAATGCTTTATTTATCATAGATAAAGTTCCTAAGAATTAAGACTCATTTGCCTTCATGTGGAAAGGCCTAGAGTAGTTGCTTACAGAGTTACCTCAAGGATATCTCCATCATTCAACCTTGTGCCTTGGTATGGTAACAAACCATGTGTCAACCTTAGCAAGCAAAAATTTTTACAGAATGATCATATATGATTCTTTTTCAGTGCTTGGCAAGGTTACCCTTTTGATTTATTTGCAAAGGAGAGAATGGGCTGCAAACAGTGATAAAGTGAAAGGCCCAGTCTTAGCAGTGAAATTCTTGGGTGTTGTTTTGTCAGGTAAAACAAAGATTATACCTCAGGCTATAATAGATAAATTTCAGGCATTTTTGCTTCCCAAAATAGTAAAGCAAATACAAGAATTCTTGGTACAACTGGGTTATTGGAGGGCTTTCATTCCTCATCTGGTTCAGTTATAATGACTCCTAGATAATTTGTATAGGAGGAGTACACTATGGGACTGAACTGACTGGCATACTGAGGCATTTAATCAGGCCAATCAGACAGTAAAACAGGTCTGAGCCTTTGGGACACTAGATAGATCAAAACTTGCTGAGCTTGCCATGGAACTCCAGATGGCTTTGGATGGGGTTCATGGCAGCAGATGAAGGGATATAAGACCCCTGTTGGATTTTGGTCACTGTCATGGAAGGGGACAAAAGAATGTTATAGATTGTTAGAAAGACAACTGTTTGCCACTTATACTTCCCTTCTTCCAAAAGAGCCCATCACCAAGAAAACACCAGCTTAAGTCATATAACCAGCAAAGATACAATGGCTAAGGAAGCCCCAGACAAAGAAATTATCCCTTAGCTACATTGTAGATTAAATCATGCAGTAAAAATATAATGGGGGCAGCTGTGACATGCTGGGGACAGCCCATAAAGATGTCTGATGTTGTTATTGCTTTTCAAAACTGTCTTGCCTAGCCTTAGTGCTACCCATTATGACTGGATGTAACTGAGGTACATAGCAAGTGAAGCGGTGTCTGTCTTCAATGATAGCAGAGAGACTGCATTGACCTTCTCCTAATATCAGAAAGATCAAAATATGCATTGATTTGTTTGAATAGTTATAGGCTTGATGCAACCCTTTCCCATCAAAAGAGTCAACCAAAAGGCAGATATCAAGGGACTTATCCAGTCTGTATTCTTGTAGTTTAGATATTAGATGTCTCCCAAAAGCTCTGTGTGTAAGATAATGCAAGAAAGTTAAAGGTGAAATGAGAGTTATGAGAGTTTTGACATATTCAGTGCATTGGTTCCCTGTTAACTTTGTGGTAACTGTAGGCAGGTAGGGTGTGGCTAGAGGAGGTGAGCCATTGTGGGGGTGTCTTTGGTGTTTGTATTTTGTCCTTGTTGAGGAGATCTTTCTCTCTCTGATTCTGATGCCATGTTCCCAGCTGTTTTCCTCTGTCACATGATACCATGATGTTCTGCCTTACCTCAGGCATAGAGAGATGAAGTCAGCTTTCTAAGGACTGTGACCTCTGAAACCATGATCTCTCAAATAAAAATTTCCTCCTCTAAAATTGTTCTTGTCAGGTCTTTTTGTAACAGTAGCAAAATACCTGACTAAAATATCCATACATGGCATGCTATAGGTAATCAAGAATCACAAGGAACTTATTTCACAGACCATGACTTACAACAGTAGACTCAAGACCAGGAAATATTATAGATTTTCGACCTTTCATACAACCTAACAGAAGCTGTATTAATTTAAAGAATGAATAGCCTGCTGATACAAACCTTAAGGGTTGACAGTAACTCTATCAGGAGCGGGCTGCTTGTCTGCCTGAGGCACTGAAGACACTACATGAGAAACCTAGACATAAGTGACCTTGCAGCCATTTCTATGTTATCTTGCCATGGATGCTAGCAGTAAGGTTAAGAATAAGGGAGATTTCCACTGAACATTTTCTTAAACCATTCTGGGGCACAACTAACAATTTACTGTTGCTGGCTCTATAAGATATCACATCAGATAAGGAGTATTAGTTGGCTATGGTCAGTACAAGTACCCCTGGTTGTTTGCTTTAATGACTTCATGGGGGAGGGGACAATGTCTAAATTCACAAGTAAATCCCACTATTTTGAGAACCTGAACTTTACATTACAGGTGATATTACTCTAGTGTGTCATAACCCTGAGGAATATTTTATATCAAATTTATGTTAGTTATATATTCCAGAGGTATCTGATTCTTTCTATACCCCAAAAGTTCAAACCAATAGAATAGTATGGTGTACTTGCCTGGGCAAATCTACAATGAAGGACACTTTACTAACATAACACTAGACAATAGCCTCTATACTGCCTCCTAGAGCTGATTTGCCATTATTGGTACTTATTATACATTTGTCCTATTCTCCATAGGTTATTAACAAACTTTATTCCTGGATTGGGCAATGGAAGTTGCCAATGAGACTCACCATTTAATCTACTCAGAATTCCCTGTGACTGCAGCACACAGACTTCCCTGGGTAGTCCAACCACAAATGAGATGGAATACACATGGTTAAAACAAAACACAACATCATTCATGCTTTAACCCAAGTTTCTAAACAAATTAGTGCCATCTTAATAACCTTAGTATACTAGCTGATAGGTTCTTTCTTCTTCTTTGTACTGCTATTGTGGAGTATGGATGCAATGCATCCAGAGTCCTATCTCAAGGGCTTCATGGAAGACATGGGACAGTCTGAGATTATGAAGGATATGAAGGAGCTTCTGAGGCTCTGAAGTGGTGGAGTATTGGGTTAAACACTAATCAGTGTCTAGGAAATCTTGCAGTAAGATAAGGACTCTTTAAGGATGTGATAATGAAGGAAATGGAGAGGGGAAATCTACTTCCTTTATCTCCAGTCTTTAGGAGAGGACCTAAACAGAGTGTCCCTGGTTGTTAAGTAATGTACTTACTGAACATGTGATAAATCCACCCATGCAGTGGGCATGCATCCTATCCTATATATTGCCCCTGCTTGGAGGCAGGGTGTGGCTACCCCAATATATTCCTGTCCACTGATGCTGAGGAGTAATAAAATGTCCAAAGCCTCTCCTTCAAATTCCTTCAAATTCTTCCTTTGGGATCAGTAAACACTATGCTGGGGTCCTTGCAGCCTTGGGGTTGAAGAAACTCACACAAAGATTTATAAAATTAAAAAATTAAGGAGCAGAATAGCATTTTTTACAGCTCATAAAATGAATTAAAATTAATACTCAATATTTAAAAATAATTGTAAAACACTAAGAAAGTGATAAAAGACATTAAGGAATAATATAAAGCAGTATTAGAAATTCTTTGAAAAACCAAGGTGATAGAAGTCAGGAAAAAGTTATAAATGAAAGAATAAATTTTATTACAAAAAGCTTCTTCTAAATTCAAGTGAACAAAAAAACAATAGGCATAATAGACATATAAATAACAAATAAAAACATTTTTCAAATGGAAAAAATGAAATTATAAAACACATGATGATTTAATAGAAAGTGCAAACTACTGAAGTTCATAAAGTAAATTAACACACAAATAATGTCACCAGGGTAGAAACCAAACCAAGCGAACATAGTGAATATAAAATGAACGAAAAAAATTTAAGCTATATATTGAAAGTTCACACCACATACCTAAAAATATTAACCCAAAATGATTAGCATAAAAAAGGTTTTTAAAAGATACTAGCATTTGTGGGCTGGGGTTGTGGCTTAGTGGTGGAGTACCTGCCTAGCATGTGTGATCACTGGGTTCAATTCTCAGCATTGCATATAAACAAATAAATAAAATAAAGGTCCATCAACAACTAAAACAATATATTTTTAAGAAAAGTTTAAAAAAAGATACTAGTGTTTGCCAGGTATAGTGGTGCTATACACCTATAATCTCAGCTACTTGGGAGGTTGATACAGGAGGATCATAAGTGCAAGGCTAGTCTTAGCTACTTGGTGACTCCCTAAGCATCTTAGTGAGACCCTGTCTCAAGACAAAAAATAAAAAGGGCTGGAAGGCATCTCAGTGGTAAAACACCTCTGGGTTAAAACTTTAGTACAAAAAAAATTCTAGAATTAGAAATGAGGAGAGAAAATCCTCAGAACATCTAAGAGATGTTAGGAGATGAAACATTACCATAAGACTTTTTAGTAAGGATTTTATGTCAAAAAAAGGAAAACGTTTCAAGTTTTTATATATTAGAGACACAAACCATTATCAATGTTCCCATGAGAGATCCCTGAACATTGCCCTGGAAAATGAGCTTTAGATAATCAAAATAATCTAAGAGACATGAAAAAACCCACTAGTTGTAAGCATTAAATATATAGTTATGTAGAATGAAGACCAAAGTAGTATTAAACTAAGAGAATTGGTAAGGACAGTTACAAAAATCAATGTAACTATAGTAAATTTTTTTAAAAAGTTGAACAAAGGGGAAAAAGGCGAAAACATTTTAACTTGTTTTGATTACATTGGTCATTATTTGTTTATGAATTGTTAATTATTTTGAAACTGCTGATCATGTAATATGGGATGAAGCAAATCATTGTGCCCATTTCTGATTCACACCTGCTGTCCTGGATAACTAGTTTTATACACATGGAAGGAAGAGGATGCCCTTATAATTAAAAACAATTATATATATATATGAAAGTGTGTATCCCTGACTTTGAATTACACACACTTTATATCTCTAGCCATATAAAAGGCCTCTAAACAATTAATGACTCATCCAGTAGCAATAAGAACCTACAGCTTCAGTTTCATTTCAAACTTTCAATGACTATTAAAAGTAAAGAAGCCTTTGCAGAATGATGGAAGTTTCAAGGTCTAAGTCAGGATATATACAAGGTGATCCTCAATCATCTTATCTTACCTGATAGTAAGTAAACTGTCAAGACTAGTAAAGTCTTTTCAATAGTACTTAAGATCTAACATGAAGAGGTTATCATGGCCAAATTTAGACAATTTAACCTTCAAAAATGGTAAGACTCACAATGGAATGAAACATATTAAATATGTTTAAATCAGTAAATTTATAGTATTATGAAAATAATCCATTTAGTATCTCTTTGAGAATGATAGAATCACTTCAGTATCATAGAAACTAGTAAATAGAAGGGAAGAATCATGCACTTATCTTGCCTTTCCTTTGTGAATTATAAGACTGAATAACCAAATGGTAAATGAGTGGAAACGTCTCTTTATACATGTGTCAACCTAATAATGAAAGCAATGATAGAATTAGAATACTACCATGTTGTTACCACCAGTTTATTAACGTATCTGAACACTAAGCATCAAATTTGTTATATCAAACTAAGCACCAAAATTTGTTATATCACACAAAAAATATAGAGTGGATGTTTCCTATTCCTCCTGCTAAGCACAGCTGCAAACCTGGAAATTACTATAAAAGAAATCTAAAAGGACTCTGGAAGGCAAGACAGATCAATGACTAGGGATCTCAGAAACCAAAGAAAGATACGATGGTGAGACCTATGGGTTTTGTTTCTGCCTCATATATCTCAGATTGATTATTGAAAAAAGTCAGTAACCTGCAAACATCTACAGACACAGATCAAAATATACCCAAAAAAGCATGTTCTCAGTAGCCAAAGATACTAGAAAATCACAGCCTAGCAGGGGATAAATATTAGAAAATAACTTCTTGACTATAGCCAAACACTGCTGAAAGAAAAAAAAAATTGCACTATTCCTTTAATACTCTCCATCCTAGTGGAGGGTTTAGAGTTTCACTCTTGCCAGATGAGTTAGTTGGCATTCCACCACTGGAACAAAATATCTGACAAGAAAACTTAGAGGGAGAAAAATTTATTTTGAGATCAGGGTTTCAGAGGTCCAGGACATGGTTGGTTGAATCCATTGCTCTGGGCCACAAGATGAGGCAGAACATTATGGTAGAAGAACATGTGAGAATACAGCTGCTCAGCTCAAGGAAGTCAGGAAGCAGAGAGAGAAGGAAGAGACAAGAACAAAATATGATATCCAAAGTCATGCCCCCAGTGACCTACTTCCTCCATATATGCACAACCTACCTGTAAGTATCACACTGTAAGTCTATTCAAATTATTAATCCATTGATTAGGTTACATCTCTAATAATCTATTCATTACACCTATGAGCATTCCTGCATTGCCTCATACATGAATTGGGGGGCACCTCATATATAAACCATAATACCAGACTATAATATACATCCTTAACCTATGCTTTCCTGCTCCCAGGGTAATATCAGAAAAGGCTGAAGGGAGAATGTAGTAAGCAACTCTTACCCTATCTAGCCAGGGAGGGATCCAGTGGATATTTAGTGAAGAACCAGAACTCACACTTCAAACCAGTTCAGAGTAGGCAACTCAGAATTTTACACTCCCACACAAAACTGGCAGTAATGAAATGCTTTTCTCTTTCTTCAATTGGGTAGATGGTATCAGAGAAGACCTAGTGAAATGTAAGGTTGCTGACCACTGGCACAACATTAGTAAGATCAGCAACCCATAGCACTTATGAGGGCTAAATAGGAAGTAGGAATGAGGCCTGTTCCAATGTGGGCAATATTAGCAAAGGCATATTAAGGAAAAGATATCCCTTAAACCCACTGAAAAATAAGATAGAACTTCTGCTTCTTCTGTATGTCAACAGAGACTGAGAATAGAACTGGAACTTCCACCACAATCTGGCAAGAATAAGGCAACACTCCATTTCCCACTAGAATGGTGTTCAATAAGACCTGATAAAATATATATTTAAATAAAATTCAGAATTTCATTGTATAATATGCAAAATGTCCAGATTTAAGTTAAAAACTACTCATCATACCTAGAAGCAGGAATATCTCCACTTGAATAGAAAGATAATCAACAGACACCAACACCAATATGTCAGGATTATTAAAATTATCTGAAAAAGACTTCAACACGGCCATCATGAAAATATCCTTCAATGAGCAATCACAAACCTACTTTAAATAAATTAAAAAATAAAATTCTGTATAAGGATATAAAAAGTCATAGAAAAAGGTAAAATATATAAGAAAAGTCAAACTCTAGTATTGAAACCCCAAAATTGAAAACCCTAGAATCAAAAAACACATTAAGAAAAAAGAAAGAAAGAAGAATGAAAGGGAAGAAGGGAGGAATGGGAAGGAGGAGGAGGAGAAGCAGAAGGAGAAGAGAAGGTGAAGGTGAAGGAGAAGGAGAAGGAGAAAGAAAAGGAGAAGCTCAATGGGTAGGTTTAATAACAGAATGGAGAAGGGAATGTTGAAAGATATTTTGGAGAGGAAAGAATCCAATTTGAACAGCAGAAAGAAAGTAAACCACTAAAATTAACAGAGCCTCAGAGACTTATAGAACTATAGCAAAGATTTAATGTTCATGTCATCACAGTTTTGGAGAAAAGATAGAAGGGAGAGCTGAAATGGTATCTGAGAAATAATAACTGAAAATATTCCATATTTGGCAATTTTTTTAAAACCAAAACACATAAACCTACAGATTATTAGAGCTGAGTGAATACATTTTAATCTATTTTCATCAGAACACATTGTGACCTGGAATATGTAATTATGCATTATTAAGTCAGAATTTAATAAATTGATGAGATGTACAACCACTTTTTCATAATTGTAGTTAGAGGCCATGCCACCTCATAAATTAAATTTACAGTCTGCATTGTTTCTGTGCTTTTTCTTTTCTTTCTTTTTATTTTTAATAGTTTTTTAGTTGTAGGTGGTCACAATAAATTTGTTTATTTATATGTGGTACTGAGGATTGAACCCAGGGCCTCACACATGCTAGCCACAACCCCAGCCCTTTCTTTCTTTTTTATAATTTATTTTTTATTTTTTTATTGTTGGTTGTTCAAAACATTACAAATTTCTTGACATATCATATTCCACACTTTGATTCAAGTGGGTTATGAACTCCCACCTTCACCCCATACACAGATTGCAGAATCACATCAGTTACACATCCATTGATTTACATATTGCCATACTAGTGTCTGTTGTGCTCCACTGCCTTTCCCATCCTCCCCC
>NW_026000250.1:1942883-1982574 GCF_001458135.2 Marmota marmota marmota
TGAGCATTTTTTCATGTACTTGTTGATTGACTGTATGTCCTCCTCTGAGAAGTGTCTGTTCAGGTCCTTGGCCCATTTGTTGATTGGGTTGTTTGTTCTCTTATTGTCTAATTTTTTGAGTTCTTTGTATACTCTGGATATTAGGGCTCTATGTGAAGTGTGAGGAGCAAAGATTTGTTCCCAGGGTGTAGGCTCCCTATTTACCTCTCTTATTGTTTCTTTTGCTGAGAAAAAACTTTTTAGTTTGAGTAAGTCTTTCTTTCTTTCTTTGATAAGGAAATTATTTGGGGGGCTGTGGTTGTGGCTCAGAGATAGAGCACTCGCCTAGCATGCATGAGGCACTGGGTTTGATCCTCAGCACCACATAAAAATAAAATAAAGATATTGTGTCCACTTATAACTAAAAAAATGTTTAAAAATTATTTTGGATATAAATAAGTAGCTTTTATTTAAGAAATGTAAACAACATCAGCATCAGGAAGAATGGACTTTTTTTGGAGTCTTCTAGCATCCTGGATGTAGCCTCTCCCTTGAAGATATATAAGAAACATTTTTGTCTAATAAAAGAGGTTCACATCAGGACATCTGTGGTAAAGATGCCCTAATTCCTTGTGGTAGATTTCTGGTTAGTAAAGGTAATGGTGAATCTTGGTATGTGGTAATGGATGCAAAATCCAAAATTTACTCAGAGTTCCTTGAGTCAGTTGATACCTGGGCAATAGATGTATATTTATTTATTTATTTATTTATTTATTTTTAAATTTTTTTATTTTATTTTTTTTATTATTAGTTGTTCAAAACATTACAAAGCTCTTGACATATCATATTTCATACATTTGATTCAAGCAGATTATGAACTCCCAGTTTTACCCCATATACATATTGCAGATTCACATCGGTTATACATCCACTTTTTTACATACTGCCATACTAGTGTCTATATATTTAAATCAAGAAGAAGTAAATTTTTAGAAGCCCAAGAATGGGTGGCTTTGGACTGATTAGATTATTTTATGCTGAGTATTATGCACATTTTCTTTGAAGAATCCTAAGAGATTGTGTTTAATTCTGGATCTTTACTGTATCATCATAACACCAGCCTGGGTCCCCTAGCAAGCAGGCTGTGTAGGAATAGTGTTGAACAACTGTACTTTATTAAATGGCAAGCAGAAACAGTGGCCATAGTGTACTGAATACATTTCAAGTCTTGGATTTGGGATTCAAAAATGTCCCAAATTAGACTGCATAGGGCACCATAACATTATCGGTTAATTTGAGGAGGAGACAGGGAAGACCATCATTAATAAAAATGTAAAGTGAGAATTTACATTACTTAGATTTAAGAACACTTATTACTCTTTGAAGTCATTCCAATGTTCAAATGCAATTTCAGTCATTTGGTAAATATTAACTGACAGCCTACTATGTTTCAGGCACAGTGAAATGTGTGAGAACTGCTGATATAATCTATACATTTCACAGATATTTGTTGACTGACAGGCAGAGACTACAGAAGTAAATGTCACAGCCACAGCTCCCAAGTACTCAAAATATAGTCAGATGTAATTATAAACATATACATTAGGGTACAGTATGATAAGTACTATAGAATAGAAATGAACAAATTGCCATAAGAACATAAAAACGCAATGATTTTCTCAGCCTGTGAGACCAACTATAGGAAATATTCACATAGCAGACTGTGGAAAGAGCCCCAACAGACCCACATAAAAATTTACCATAAAATTTTTGTATTCTAAAAGAAATATAAAACATTAAGAAGTGAGATAATGTCCTTTTCTCAACTAGAATATTTTATAGAATTTACCTTGTAAGCAAATATAATTACCAATAGTACTGAAGCCCCTTAAGTAAAGATAAATTCCCAAGATGACTAAGGATTCTGATTTTAAAATAATACTCAGTGAGTCCAAAATTAACTTTATGTCTTATATACCCTAACTTCTTAATCAGTACTTGTCCTGACAAGGACTCTAATCATGCTGTTAAAATCAAGCTTTAAGAAGCAGCCACAATTTATTACTGACCCAATTCATTGACTAAGTTTATAATCTTGAACTCATTACTGAATATGATTTTATATGTTAAACTTAAAATATTCCCAAAATGTTATCTACTTCTTTTTTGTGCACTTTAGTGATTCATGCTACTGCTTTCAAAGGAAACAAATTTTCTATAACCTATGCTAATAAATCCTAATGGAAGTCTATTATGCCTTCAATATGTATCTTCAACATGTACCTACCAACTTAAGGTGGCTTCATGGACATGGACCAATCCCTCCCTTCCTGCTTTTTTATAGTTTTCACTCTCTTGGAAAGCTCTACTGAGTCTCCACTTGCCCTACTGCCTACTTCCTCCTCATTCTCCCTTTATAATGCCCCCTGAACTTTGGTCCAGATCAGCATTGAGGTCAGTTCATTCTGGATTATCTTCCTATTACAATATTACATGTGTGTGTGTCTATGTGTGTGTTTGGAGTGGGGATTGAACCCAGGGGTGCTTCTTTAGCACTGAGCTACATCCCCAGTCCTTTTTATTTTTATCTTTTTAATTTTGATGAGGGTCTTGCTAAATTGCTGAGGCTGGCCTCAAACTTGTAATCCTGCTGCCTAAGCCTCCAATATCACAGAGATTACAAGAGTGCACCACCAGGCCCAGCTTCTTATTGCAATAGTATATTATTAAATAAAATATATCATTAGGACTTTAAAAACAACAGCAACAACTAAAAGACAATGGCAAATGGCTTAATTTGAAAACGGATTTAGTGAAAATATGGGTTACACTGACTCTTTTTCTGAAATGAATATGTTATTTAATGCTGTAGATAAATCATAAACATACATTTTCTTACATTTGACATGGAGGCATGGGAAGACACATGGAGGTTCTAAATAATGTGAATTCCATCAAAAAGTAATGAGAGTGCTACAAAGATTAAAACAAATAGGATGTTCTAATTTAGATTTGTTATAAATATTTTCTATTTTGCAAATCAAATGTAATTGTAAAATATCCAGTTCATTGAATCAAATGCTGCCTAATCTCTGATCACTTGAACATATAATCAGCTTCACATTTTTGCCCACTTGAAAATTATTTATTTTTGCTATTAAAACAAATGCAGGTATAGGTGATTCATATTATAATTATCACAGCTTCACATTTTTGCCCACTGGAAAATTATTTATTCTTCCTATTAAAACAAATACAGATATAGGTGATACACATTATAATTATCACAGCCAATGTGATTACTGTATGTAAATTAATTAGTATAATTAATTTAGGTTATCTGTATGAGAGAGAGAGAAGTAAATTATCTGCAATATTTTAGAGAAAAGACAAATTAAGACAACCTATCCCTGAGCAAAAATATAGGGCAAACCACATTAACATTATATGTTATTATTACAAATGTTTTGAAATATATTAACTAAGCATTTTTCTGTAGCAGGTTTTGAATGACTTCAGTATGAGGAAAAGAGGGAAGGAAAAGATGTGGAAAAGATAAGAGATTATGGGAAAAGGGAAAAGAAAAAAAGAAGGAAAATGGACCATTGAAGGAAAAGGAGATAAAAGGGAAGAGAAAGCAAATACCAGTTTCCACATAGAATATTAATCTAATGTTGCAATAATAGTGCTATCTCTTGCATTATAACTACTGAGAAGAAGTATGATAATAGAATTCTATTTCAGATATTTTTCTCTGTTTCAAAATTTTAACTTCTAAAAAGGAATTGGCTTTGATACCTTCACAGCTCATAAATTAAACAATATAACAACAATAAAAAATCACCATCACACTGTGGGAGACATAAAGATGAATAAGGCATGGTTGCTTTCGAAAGGAAATTATCTTTTCTATTATGAGACAGTTATTTTGTAGAAAACAGAGTGTTTCAAAATGCTACAACTCTTAAATTTTATGGAAACATAAGCTAACTAATTATTTTAAATTGTTTTGCAGTTGTAGATGGATACAATACCTTTATTTTATGTATTTATTATCATGTGGTGTTGAGGATCGAACCCAGTGCCTCATACTTGCTGGGAAACTGCTCTACCACTGAGCTAAATACAACCCAGCCCAGTTAACTAATTCTTAAAAGGTTTATTATGTTGACTAAAATTCTCACAAAGGAAAAAAGAAAATGAATGTTACTTGATATTATAATATTTTATTTCAGCATATAGTGTTCAATTGTGAAAACAGAATGACTTACTACATTAAGTCATAATAATGCCCTTTACAACAAATTCTGTTTTTGAGATGGGATAATTCTGATTTTTTGTCAGTATGTGTTTCAAGTATTTTTTGGTAGTATGTGTTTCAAGTATTTTTTCCTTTTTTCTAAAGAATCAATTTGTATTTTACTTGTTAAAATGAGTTTTACTATAAAATATCAAGTATTTAGTACAAGTGAATTCTGAAATTATTTCTACATATAATGTAAAATAGACATAGTGAGTAGTATGAATAATGTATCAGAAAATTTTATAAATATAAACTTTAAAAAATACTAACAGGAGTTTAAAGATTCACTTAAATATTTACTAGCTTTAGAATATATAACAATTTGCTCATTGCAAACAGTTTCAAGGTAAACTGTAGACACTCATTAAAGTCTAGAATATCTAACCCAATTTAATGTTATTTCATTAAGAGCCCATAGTACAATTTAAGTGTTCAACAAACATTAGTTAAATATTAAAATCATTCCTTTTGAACAAAGTAGTTTTCATTTATAGTCAAACTCTACCTAAAATATTTCAGTTAAATTTTTATCATGATGACACCATTGAGTGAATTGGATTGATTAAATCATGAATTCTTTTGCTCAGGCAAATTTTAGACAGCTGAGAAAAATATTTTAATTGCACATACTGTGTTAAAGCAGAATGGTCACTACCAAACCTGTCCATGTTCCATTTACAAAACCTATGATTAGGTTATTTTACATAGCAAAAGTGTCTTTACTGATGTTATTAAGGTTAAACTCTCTGAGGTATGGAGAATATCCTGGATTATGTGACCAATCCCAGTTTAATCACTTGAGTGCTTAAAGGGAAATAATCTCTTTGATTTAGTCTAAGGGACATAGATGTAAAGAGGAGAGATAGAGAAATGCATAGTTGTTGCTCTGAAGATAAAGGAAGGGTCATGAGACAAGTAAAGTGAGATATCTTTAGAAGGTGGAAAAGGCAGGCAAGGAAATAGGTTCTCCCTTACAGCATTCTAAAAGGAGTATAAAGCCATCAACAACACGATGATCTTAGTACATTGAGATTTGTGTTTGACTTCTAACCTTTAAAACTATAACTTAACAGATTTGTGCTGTTTTTAATAATTAAACATGTAACAGTCTGTCACAGTACAATACAAAATTAATACATATGAATATGATTCAGTTGTTACTGACTGATAGTAATAGTGTCAATGACATATATAAAGACTGAGTTTTAAAATGGTTAATTAATACATAATTTAAAATAAATTCAGTACTGATTCAATTAACTTAAATCTATATTAAACTTATCTTCCTAGAGTAATCTGAGTTATTAGATATTTACTTTTTTGGTGGGCATATTTTAAGATGGTGCCCAAAGAAATACTGTTAGTCATCAGTGCCAGAAGTTTTAGATGAGTGGGTCTATTTTTTTTACCTGGCCCCATAAAAATCTGGTTTCAAGAAGAGGCGGAGGTTAACTGCGCTGAAACAAGCTTATTTGAGCTAATCACTGAAAGAAATAGATTCCTTAGGAATGAAGCCAGATATGAAAGTGGGAGAATAGGCATCTGCTGTCCTCACTGTGGTGGTATATGTCCCTGTGGGAGGCTGAAAAACATCTGTGCTTCATAAAACTCTTCCATGAAAGAATTATGCTTCTTCACCAGACATTTCAGACTCTTAAAAAAAGATGCATTTTAAAAAGACAATTTTCCATACTCACGTTTAACTTAGAATTTAACTTATTTTTATTCTGAATTAAATTTTCCTATAAAGTAGATTTAAAGCTAGATGTGGATTTTTTTGCTAGTTTTATAAAGCAAACACTTTCCCTTTGAAATAGTAACCATATGAACATGGAAGACAAAGAAGAAGACAAAAAGGGGTGTATTTCAAAAGTAAAGACGAAGCAAAGCAAAACAAAAATCTCAGTAATCCCCACCTTTCTACTGGAGTATGACAATATTTTTTGAAAAGTGCAAATAATACAAAGAAAAAATTGGTTTTCTTTATGTATGTATTTCCTTGGATATCACAAAATGTAACCTTTGAAAGTGAAAACAGCACATTTCCATTCTAGTAACACAGTAGAATAGATAACCGGAAAACTCTGCTGCTATTATGAAACTCATAGAAATGCTAAATAAAATATAACAACACTCCTTTAAATGTACTACTCAAATAACAAAGAAAGAGTATACTTAGAGGAACAAGACAAAGAAAGACCTGGCACCTAAGCTACCCCTTGTGTGGTGATGTTGGGGGGGAAAGAATTAACAGGTTCTCAAATCCAGGGTATTATGTTTCCATTGTGAGGAAGGGGATAAGGCTAAGTTTTAAGTTCAGTTGAGGAGGAAAGTTAGAAATGAGATTCCTGATCAAAGCCAAGACCTTTGAAGAACTAAACATAGATGGAGTTTTAAAAATTTCTCATCAGAACAGTGAAATTCCAAGGAATTGTGCCTAATATCAGTCTGGACTCTGGGGAAAATTTTTCTCCTGAGAACTATAAATACAGATCTGCATTTTAACAGGTTGTGATCTGAGTTTATGAAACTCACATGGACTAGGAATGCTCAAAGTAAAAATTTAAAGTAAAAAAGTAATTGTCAGAATACTCCTGAGTTGCCTAGCAGTCGTAAACTTAAAAAAAAAAAAAAAAAAAACAACTTGTCTAGAAGGATGAATGTTCAATCTTGGCAGAAAAGGATTTCTACAGATAAATCACCTTCAAAGATTAGCTCAGAGCTCAAAATTTGCAGTAAAAAGGAGTCAGTAGCCACAACATATAACCCTGGTGCTACCTCAAGAAATTTTAACAATCATTGGATAGATAAAAATGAGTATTTTAAAATTGATTAAAGAATTTAAAAAAATATAACAATAGTTCATTATCACAAAACACATATTTTGAAAGAAATTAAACTAATAAAATAAGCATATAACTACTGGAAATTAAAATCTATCAGAATATTTACTCAAATACTAAAAATCTCTTGAGTGATATGATTCTAATGAGAAAAATATATTGAAACTTTTAAATAAGGTTTTATAGTAAAAATCAGGGCAAAAATTCCACATGGATCTCACATTATTTAAATATTTTTCCTGATTTTTAAACTACCATAACAATCCCATGGTTAAAGGACATCACTGAGTTGAAAAAAAATCTAGATGTAAATTTTGTAGCTTAAAAATGAAAAGCAAATTCCATATGAAGTGTGCAGTAATAAATTAGGATGATTTTCAAGATTCAACTCAAGGACTTGAAATGTAATGTTAAATACAAATAGTGAAATAACAAAACAGTGTATATTTATAGGATAAATAAAAGCAATTTTCTATAACATTTTGTCTGTAGTTTATAACATAATAGTATGTATAGCTCACAGGTATATGTACTGTTTTAGTAAATTTGCTTTACTGATGATTTAAAATGTAAACTGGTAGATCCAGAAATAGAACCTATGATTTCTGATTCTGAATTCTTTTTTTAAATAATGTATCATTTTTCACAATAACAGGCAGTAGATAACTTATCTGACAGCCACTCATCTTGTATATTTTATCTTATGTCATTGTAGACGTCTAGATCATTTAAGAAACCACAATTATAGCCAGGCATGGTGGCACACACCTATAATCTCAGCAACTTAGGAGGCTGAGGCAGGAGTACCCCAATTTCAAAGCTAGTCACAGCAACTTAGCAAGGGTCTAAGCAACTTAGCAAGACCATTGTCTCAAAATAAAAATAATTAAATAAATAAAAAAGAGCTGGGGATATAGCTTACTGGTTAAGCACCCCTGAGTTCAATCCCCAGTACAGAAAGAAAGAAAGAAGAAAGAAAGAAAGAAAGAAAGAAAGAAAGAAAGAAAGAAAGAAAGAAAGAAAGAAAGAAACCATAATTAATAAATTCCTGTTGAATATTTGATTTCTACTGGGATAGGTTTCTCTTGACCAATGGTGAAGAAAATCAATTTGTTAAGATAGTGAATCATTTGATGGAATCTGGTTCCCCTTCATTTTTCCCTTATTTGATTTCCCATTCAATAATTCAATGGGAAGTGAGGTATAATAAAAAGTAACATGTCAGTCATCACAGAACTTTAGAATTAGGTATTAAGTATTTATTAAATGTAAGATTATCATTATACAGTGAGCTTTTTTGAAACAGGGAACAAATCTTCCTCCCTATAATATCTTGGCCCTCACACAGAACTTCAAAAATAGCTGTCATTCAATGATACTTAATGAATTAACAAATTAAAGAATTTCAACTGTTATTCCTTTTTATCATTCCTTTTTTAATATGAAATAAGTATTAATGCAGTTTCATGACTTTTAACACATAGCCATCATAGCAACACAAAATGGTATACAAAATTCCTAGCATTTTATCACTTGTTAAAACTGCTTTCCTAAGATAAGCCATTAAAAGATACAATACAGAGCTAGAAACACCTTGAATACTGTCAAGAAGCCAATGAAATATGATTGGCCAAGGAAAAATTCCTGCTTTGGGTCAGCTGAATTCTGCTTTAAAAATGTGCTGCATGTCATTGGTGGAGAACTGCAGATAGGACAGTTCAAGAAAGGAGTGGCTTGATCTAGGGTTCCAGAACTATTTTAAGAAGATAAATACTGTGGTTCAGGTTAGAGCTGTCAGCTTTTAAAATGCTAAAATTTCTAATCCATTTCTTGCTTTCATTCAATTCAATTTGTGCTAAACTTAGGGTAAAAAACCACAGCTGTCTTTACTTCTCAGAAATTAGAGACCCAGCATAATCTTGCTAATTTTAAGCCAGGGCAATTCAGGATAAGATATACTATTTTGTTATCTCATCAATTCCTACCCAGTTTCTGATGCAATCCTCAAACTGTTGGTTATTGAGAACTTCAGTTTGTGTTTGATGAGTCTGAATTGAAAAATTATATTAATTCATTGCTTTTTAAATTGCTTGCCTGTAGACAGAGCTTTAAACAATTAGACTACTTGTTATAGGTCTGTTTTGTTATTCAGTCCATAACTGCCATTTGGTTAGACTTCCATTGGCAGTGAAGATAAAGTATTTTCAATATTTTTCATTTTAGTCATTTGTAGGAACCACTCTGATGACTGTACTTTCACATAGTTTGTAAACACTTTACAGAGAAATAGAGTAACTTTTCTGCATAATCTCTGGGAGGGGGAGGCTAAAACGATGGAAAACAACATAAAAAAGCATTGAGATCCTCAGTCTAGGAGCAAAAGTTTCTGAATTTTAGTCCTGATCCTCTCAGTAACTAGTTGTATGTCTTTAAGCAAGTCACGTTGATTCCCTGAGCTTCTCTTTCTTTATCTATAGCATCATGTGTTGTATTTTCGTTGTAAAAATAATATAATATGAATTTTGTTGATAGGAAAGAAAAATGCAAGAACCTTAAAGAAGACCCCATTAAAAGTAACAGCCAGGGCCAGGGTTGTGGCTCAGTGGTAGAGCACTTGCCTAGCATGTGTGAGGCCCTGAGTTCAATTCTCAGCACCACATATAAATAAATAAATAAAATAAAGGTCCATGAACAACTAATAAAAATATTAAAAAATAAAAATAACTGCCAGCCATTAGTCTTTCTAGTCTTGCACTTACACTTTAGCAAAAGCATTAAGTTGCCTTTAATATTTTTTTTAAGCAATGCAAATTATTACATGCTAATTTAAACTCCAGAAGGCTAACTTTGCCAGGTTTATCTTCTACATCCTGCCAAGTAACCGATTTGTCCTTTTAGAATTTGTGTGATCTTATTCTGAGGAATAAACCTACTGTTTTTTATGGTTATTTATTAACAATTGATATCCTATTCACATTTGTTACATAAAAAAAGATTTCATTAGTATAGTGTCTTTTCAATCTGAATTTTTTCTGGAAACCATTAAAATTTTCACAATAATACATCCACATTTACAGAAAATTCAGTTTCTGATTTATTATTAAATTGTTAATAGACAAACTGCCTTTACGGAAGTCCAATATCATATGATAAATGTAGATATAAAGTACTGAATTACACATAACATAAGCCTCCAACCATCAAGGATAACTGTGGAATTAGACTATGCCCTGAGATATTGGAAGAAATCCCAGAAACTGAAAAATGAAGGCAGCTGCTATCACTGATGCTGGCACAAAACCAAACTGCAATGTCTACAAGTCATCAATCATGTAGCCCTGGCCCAATCTATATATCACCATCTTCACTATCAGAGACTGTGGGTATAAAATGACTGAGCAAAATATCATGAGAAAGTTTGAGAGGTGAAATGAGGAAGAGATCCATAATCAGACAGATAATAAGGGGACTACAGCTGTCCACAGAATGTAAGTAAAAGTAAGATCACCCTTTACCTACTCAAGAAACATCCCGTGTGCCCTTAATATGTGCCAAACCCTACTGGATGCTGTTGATACAAAAATGAATTAGTTCCGACCTTGCTTATTACAGAGCTCCCAGTATAGCAAAGTGACACAGAAATACATAAATCTTAAAATATATTGTGATAATGGAAGTACCTGTAATAAGTGTTACGATAAAGCTATGAGTAAAGTATGATTGGTAACCCTGAAAAAAAATCATCTGCCCAGGCGATTCAGGAAACTCTTCACAAAAGAAGTGTTATATGAAGTTTGGGCTTAGTAGAACAAGACTTTTCCAGATAAGGGAAGAAACCAAAGGGAGTATAGGCAGAGAAGAGCTCAGATAAAAGAAAGGGACATGAAAGAACACTCAGGCTAAAGAGACTAGGTGTGATGTGCTCTGCTGGAGCTCTTGGTGTAAGTTGTGGAGACAGGAATTTAAGAAAAAAATGAAAATGAAAGCAATAGAAAAAGAAGATTGGAACTATATGATGAAACTTCTCATCTTCCATGTCCGAGCCTCTCTCTTACCTGATATGCAATAGGGAAGCCAACAGATATGTAAAGGAGGGTTATATGTTTAGAAGTGTTGTATTAGAATTTCATATCTTGGGAAAGACTGCAGGGTTAATATGAATTAATATAAATTATTAATTTAGAATTGATGACTTGAAGGAAAAATACCAATTAGGAGACTGGGTTACAATAGTATAGTGAAGGCTTTCAAGACCAAAGGCTTTCAAAGTTCCCACAAATCATGTAAAAATGAAGCTGACTATTCTGGCCAAGAATCACTTAAAACAAAATTTGGTTTAAGGGTGCCTTTTTAAAACTATATGCAGTACAAATGATGGTGATATTTTGAATTATGGAATGGAGAAAAAAGAATTGAACAATGAAAGGATAATTTCAGATCCATTTGGGGGAAATACTCTTCCTGGTATTCCTGAATCACTAGGAAACCAGCATCTTCACTACAAATGCCATGATGTACTGACTTCATCTAGTAAAGATTAAGGAGAAAGCAAGAGAGAAATCTTTGTCCTTTATTTGTTGCCACTGAAAAAATTATGCATATATACTTATAGTTATAAGTCTGTGTGGTTTGGGTTCATGTTGTTTAGTGTTGTTAACATATGGAAACCATAGTTTGGCACTAGTGATACAGTAATTTTCCTAGCCTCAGAAGCATGATTAATTTTTACAGTTATCTATTTTTATAAGGTGTTGAGCAGTGGCTGGATTAAACACCTGGGCAAAACAAATAAACACACTATGCTATAGCAGTGAGAGTCTGTAATGAGTATGTAATTAAAAGTAGGTTTGCCAGGTGCAGTGGCACACACTTGTAATCTCAGTGACTCAGGAGTCTGAGGCAAGAGGATCAAAAGTTCAAAGCCAGCCTCAGCAATTTAACAAGGGCCTAAGCAACTTAGCAAGACCCTGTCTCCAAAATTAAAAAAGGCTGGGATGTGTCTCAATGGTTAAGTGCCTCTGGGTTTGATCCCTGGTACAAAAAAAAGTTATTTTCAATTGCAACTCTAGTATGACTTTATACAACTAATTCTCTTACTCTATAGCTATATCTAAATCAATATATATTATCTACAACCATGGTGCAGCAGGAAAATTGCAGACAGGTTGCTACTCAGACTTGAGGTGTGGGAAACAAATGAGGAAACACAAAGACTTAATGCTAAGGGTTGAATATTTTCTGAACAAAAGAGGAATTCTAAAGGATAAAATAAAAGACTATATGCAGTTGAAAAACCAAAAGTGAAACTTTAGTATTACTTTTCCTCACTTAAACTAATCTGATAATAAATAATTATCAAGGTAATAATGAATGAAGATAATCTTAAAAACTTCTATATGTGATAAAAAGCACCATACGGAATTCTGATACACTTAAGGGCACAAGGTAAGTGTATCCCCTAGTTTTAAAAGTGACTGTAATTTACATGTATTACTGACATACACATAATATACCTCCTATCTACTAGATATTAATGAATAGGTTAACTGAACAAATGGCTGGATAACATAATACAAAGAACAGTAAAATTCATGTCAAAAGACCCATATGATGCTTCATAAAAATTTCAAGGGCTGAATGACAATGCAGAATTCCAATAATACCACAGCTGGTCTTTTGTCACATGACCTTAAGCAAAACACTTAAACACTGATTCAGATCCCTTTTTTGTAAATAAAGATGAGGAAATGCCAAATTACAAACCAAGAGTTTCTTCTAATAGAATATCTATTATTTAGTACCCTTATACAAAAAAAGAGAAAGTATGTCCAGCCTTGAAGAGGAACATGAATTTAACTAAAAATTCCAATTATTCCAAACTATAAATCAAGGACCTTTATATCTATAATAATGGAAACATATGTGCTTTCAAAATTACATCAGATTATGTCGGGCAGGGTGGTGGATGCCTGTAATCCCAGTGACTCAGCTGGCTGAGGAAGGAGGATTAAAAGTTTGAAGCTAGCCTCAGAAACTTAGTGAGGTGAGGACTGAAAAAACTTAGTAAAACTCTGTCTCAAAATAAAAAATAAAAATGCCTGGGGATGTTTCTCACTAGATAAGTGACCCTGGGTTCCAAGTATGGGGAAAATTTTTAAATCAGATTATATTCTCTGTGTCAAGGCTAAAGAAAACCTCATAACCAGGAGTTGCAAACTCAAAGCAGCCAAGCTCATCAGGAACCAAGAAAATATCATAAATATGGAAGACCCCCAAATATAAGATGAGATGATGGGGTCTGTTGCCAGTATTAGAATACATATTTCCCAATATCATTCACATTAAATTATTATTTTTATCCTAAATACTGCCCCTGAAAGTCCATCTTTGTCTAAATGTGGACAATGGGCCATATAATTATAACCCCCGATTTTGAAGTCATCTATTATCAATGACATTAAAGTATCTTCTTTCACATGGATATTTATGTTGCTTCTCACAGGTCAGTAAAATATCTTACCAATGGTCAATTTCTTCTTCATCTTGATACTATTTCAGCATTGAACCCATTTGATCACTCCATCCTGCTTGTTAGCTTTCTTTACCTGGCTTCCAAATACCAGATACTCATGTTTCCTTCTTACCAGTGGAACCATGTCTCAGTCTCCTTGCCCAGCTCATCTTCTTCTCCTAGATCTCAAAAGTTTAAATACTCTAAGGTTTCCTCCTTTTTTCTGTGTACACACTTGCTCCTTAGGTGATATCTGAACATTTCTTTCAAACTTCAGATTCTTAGATCCAATCACCTACTCAACATCTCCACACAAATGTCTAAAATACACATCAAACTTAGGATGTGTGAAACTGTCTCTTCCACAAATGTGCCACACCTGCATTTTTTACAATCTCAGTTGATAAGAAATTAATTCTTCAGTTGTCAAAGCTAAAGATACTGGTGGTGTCTTGACAACTCTACTTTTCTCACATCTCACATCTTAGTCTACCAGAACATCACTCTAGTTTTCGTCCAAAGAAATACAAAATCTGAACACTTTTATTATCTCCACTGTCTGCAGGAAATTACTGCAATAGGTTTCTGTTTGTCTCATTATCTACGGTACACTATTCTCAACACAGCAAACAAAGTCAGCCTTTTAATTCTGAAGTAAAATTATTTTGTCTTGAGATCAAAGCTTGCCATAACTCCCCATCTGACTTTGAGTTAAGCAACTGTCCTTATAGTGGCTTCTTACAAGACCCTTCAAAGTATCTTCCATGTCACCAACATCAACCATTCTTCCTGTATTATTTTCACCACTGAAAATAAGATTTCAATGCTCTTTAGTCACACTGGCCTCTCCACCATTTCTTGAATATGCTTTTTCATTCAATGACCTCCTCGTGCCTGGAAAATTTTTCCCCTTGATGTTTACTTGGCAAACTTCCTCAACCACATTTAGTACTTGCTTGAAAATCACCTTCTCAATGAATTAAATGCTGACCACTTACAAAACAGCCTCAACATCCTTGGCACTCTTAATCCCATTTAAAATACTTCAAAAATATTAAAACTTTCTAATAGTTGCTATAATTTAGTAATTAGATTAATATTTAATATATTTCTCCCCTGCTAGATTGTGAGTGCTGTGAAGAAAGCCATCTTTTGTTGTTATATTCTTAAACAAAACATCTCAAGCCCCTGAAAAATCTCTGAAACATATTATTTCAATAGACATTTGTTGTAATTTACTCAATTATCAGATAAGACAACTTATCAGGTTCTTTTAATTTAATATTTAGACTACTGATATTATTTTCACTACTGAAATTTATTCCCTTCAGCAAACATCTCCCTAATTGACTGACCTCCCAGACTCTGGTAATCATCATTCCTATTAATTTTATTTTTAAAGTATATCTTAACATATGAATACCAGTTAATATATAGCCAATATAGAGAAATCTAGGAAAATAATCTCCAAAAGAGTAAAATAAGTTTTATCCCAATTTCACCTAAGCTTTCAATGCTTAAAATTGAACAAAACAGGTACTAGAAGAACTAACGAGGGCTTTTCTGTCATTTTATGTTCATTGTCAGAATTTTGCCAAACAGTTTTTAGAACAGGTAAAAAAAATGTCACTTAAAAGGCCAATGCATTAAGCCTAAAAGACACATTGCTCACCACCAGGGAGGTAACTGTTTTCAAAAGGAAACAGCTTTTTTTTTTTTTTTTTTACAAGAAGTAACGCTCTTTGTTCATATGGCCATTTATATCAGAAATTCAGCCACCATTTCCTTCAGTAAACAGCCTAACTCTCATACAAGACTCATTGTCTATGTAATTGACAAAATTACCTGATTTGGAGTTATTCACTTGCTGAAAACTTGGTAACATTTTCATCCAGATATAAATGTCTAAGAGCTCTCTCATAACATGAACTGTCAAGTGTCCTTTCCAACCTTGCTTAAACACTAAGATGTACTGCGTAAGCTTAATTGAATTATTTTGTTTTACTGAAGTATGCAAAGTCATTCAGTTTCTTTCTTTCTCTCTCTCTCTCTCTTTCTTTCTTTCTTTCTTTCTTTCTTGTAATAAGCATGGCCTGAGGCTTTCATAAATGAATTTTCTGCTCCCTTTGAAGAAAAAGATCAAGAAAAATTCCCCAAGTACAAATTCAAAAAGAAAGCTTTCTTTGCTTACTTGAACTATCCGTCTTGTCTTAATGTGCCTTTAATGTTTCCTTAAATAATGAAAATAAAGCTAAGAACAGGTAGTTATGCTTTTTACCTTTATCCATTTTTATAAGGGAACAAACATATAAAATTTCAAGGTACTTTAAACTATAATAATAGTAAGTAGCATTTGTATAACAGTACAGTTCACAATGCCTTTCACCTTCACTTGCATTTGGTCTTTATAATCCATTGAAATTCTGAAAGTAACTAACAGTTATTGAAAGATTGTGAGGTTTATATGAATACACCTCAAGTGATTGCCACTATTGTGTACATCCACAAGAATGGAGTCCTAATTAGAATAGGATATATTCCATGCTTGTATAATTATGTCAAAATTGATTCTACTGTCAAGTATAACTAAAAAGAAACAATTAAAAAATAAAGTTTATGAAATCAAAGATTGTATTAGGTACATTCACCATATCACATCTCACTGATGTAGGTTTTATTATAACTCAGTTTTTAAAAGTGGAAACTGAGTCATAGAAAGTGAACTAAATCACAAGGGACCATACAACAAATAAAACAATGAACTAGATTTTATATCATCATAGAATTATGTTGGCTCTAAAAGTTATTCTTGATTATACTTATAAATTAGACACCTTGTCCCATTTTTTTGATTTCTAAACTAAAGTTGTTGCTGTATTCCTGTTGCATCATGTTTTATGGATGCCGATGCTTTGGACAATCAGAATAAACATCAGAGTTACCTTCATTGAGTACCTACTAGGTACTGTGTTGTAAACTTTACCTTATTGCTGGTTTTCACTAAAGCCATAAAAGCTAAGTATTACTAAACTTATTTCAGAGATGAAGAAACTAAGCCTTAGTGAGATTATATATATAATCCCAGGTCATATCACAGAAACGACCTTAATCAGGATTCTAGGCCATACTCTTTCCACCAGACCATGCTAACAGTGATGCTTCTTTGATCATCCTCATCATCTGAATAGTTTGTGAATTCTAAACAATGTATCTTGAATTTTACTAACATGATGCTACATTTTAAAGCAGTCAAAATAGGTTTTTTCCATGTAAGCAGGCACTAGTTTCCAAGTGATGTACATAAAGTTTTATTTGACCCAAAGTCTTATTTGGGTAAGAATTTTACAGTGCAAATTGGTACAAGGAAAGCTGCTTGACATGTGGATATATTTATACATGTTGCCCTTGGCTTTCAAAGTATTATTCTCCAGACAACAAAATGCTTGTATAATTAAGCTACCAGTTTTGTAGTGACCGCTTTTTAACCAACTACATTCCTTTGGGAAATAATGGGAGATCTAGTATTGTACAATAATGCTGTATAGTATCTTGATTAAAAGATGTATTACTGAATATGTAATATGAATACTGAATACATAAACATTCTGAGTCTGCCAGAATTTATAATCATTATGCAAATGGAAGGGAGTAAGAAAAGAAAACAAACATTTTTTTTCTGTTTATATTTCAATTAGAATGTGAAAGCTCATTCCTGAAACTGAAGATTTCACATTTTGCAACACAAAAAAATGGTAAGGCATGCCATTTTTAGTTTTTAAGGTGCATCAAATTCTACCAACATTAAATAATGGCATGTGCATGTTGCATTTGAATCCACAAAATACAACTGAAGTAGGTTACCCATTTTTCGATTTCAACAAATTGGTGTCATAAATCACAATGTTTTATTTTAATATTTCAAAGTGGCATAGTGAACTAAATCTTTCCAAATTGATAAGTTCTGGAGTTTAAAATAAGACTTCTTAAACGGTATACATACATTTTTCAGATAATCAGGACATTTGATAATGTGGAACAGAAAAAAATGATTAAGTGTGCTTGAAACAAAAAGTCCTATTAGCGTAAGGACAACTAAGCTGAGGATGCAAAAGTGGAGATTAATAATAGAAATAAAAAATAACTTTTGCTACCACAAGAGCTACATTCTAGAATCAGGAATCTGATATTTATTCTATACACAAATTAGATGTGATACTTTAGGCAATACTATTTGATTGTGACTTAGTCGCTTTAATTGTTGAATGAATAACAAAGTAAAAAGTAATAAAACAGGTGTGGTATTCTGAGAGAGTTAAATATTATATATAAATCTAAAGTATTTATAATTTAATTTTACTGTTTATATTACTACAGATGGATTAAAAACATAGACTTAATAGTATATGTCTATTGAAAAAATATGAAACCAGCACAGTATAGAATATAAAGAAAACTAATCTCTCATGCTAAATCCACTCTCTAGAAATAACTACTACAAATTCTTTTTTTATCAGATTTTTAAAGATTTTTTATCCTGTTATTTTTTTAACCAGCTCATATTTGAAGGTTTGATTTTTCAATCTATGGTGACACTTAAATTTTGATTCATAAAGTAGATCAGAGGTGAAGAAATGAACATGCTTGTACTCAGAAGACCTTGCTCAAATCCTGATTTTGCTCCTTTTTAGCTTCATAAAAGAGTGAAAACCCTGAGTATAAATTTCTCATCATTAAAATCAAAATAATATTTCCTCACAGGCTTGCTAATTATATAAGAGAACATGAACATGTTTTTAAAATACTAAGTGAAATACTAGTTCAAGAGATCGGTTGTACAGCATAACCATAGTTTAATAAAATGTATTATCTATTTGAAAATTGCTGAGAGTTGATTTTTTTAAGAGTTTTACCACAAGTAAACATGTGAAATGATTCATGTTAGCTTGATTTAGTCATTCCACAATGTATAAATTTTTTCAAAATACATGCTTTATACCATAAACATATAATTTTTGTCTATTAAAAATAATTGAGGGCTGGGATTGTGGCTCAGTGGTAGAGCACTTGCCTAGCGCAGGCGGGACCTGGGTTCTATTCTCAGCACCACATAAAAAAATAAATAAATAAAATAAAGGCATTGTGTTGTGTCCATCTACAAAAAAGATTCTCTCTCTCTCTCTCTCTCTCTCTCTCTCTCTCTCCCCTCTCTCCTCTCTCTCTCTAAAATAAATAAATAAATAAATAAGATTTAAAAGAATAAAAAAAAATGAGAGGCTGGGGTTGTGGCTCAGTGATAGAGCTCACGCTTTGCACTTGTGATGCAATGAGTTCGATCCTCAGCACCACACACCACATAAATAATAAATAAAAGTATTGTGCTCATCTACAACTAAAATAAATATATAAATAAATGAAAAGACAAACCAAAACATAAAAGAGGGAAATACTGGGTAGTAATTTGTGGGAAACCATTCTCTCACGTGATTGGGCACCTCCAGGATTGGGTGTGAGGCGCTCTGGCTAAACTGTGTCAGAGCTTTCCCCACCCTCTCCAGGTGCTAGAGCCTGTCCATGTGGGGGTGTGACTGACCACTGACCCTGAGGCCAATCACTGACCCTGACCTTGGAATGCTGCCCCCCTCGACCTTCATTGGATGGAATTTTCCCCTGAATTTCTTGTTCTCCAATAAAAGGCCACTCCCTGGCGTGCTCTCTCTCTTTCTCCTGCTAGCCCTGAGTAAGCCTTGCTGTCCTACCAGGTGGTTCAAGGTGTGAGCCAGAGAGGTGAGAGCCATCTCGGACCTGGTCATAGAAAAAGGTATGTGTTTTATTTTGATCTCACTAGTTAACTTTTATGCCACGAACCTCTTTAATGAAACCAGTGTGCTGGTCGCCTGGTGGAAGTAATTGTTGACATAGTTTTCAATAGGCTAAATACTGATCTATCTAGATAGGGATAATGGAATAAAGTAATCATGCTTACTCATGTCATATTGCTAAGGTTTTCTACCTTTTTTCCACATGTTAATTCTATGGTAATGCTAAAAACTTCACTATGAGACAATAAAATATTTCTTATCCCCTTTACACACAGCATTCTTACACAGAGTATGAACAGCTTTCTAATCAAACACAGGTATCTGAGAAAACAAAGAAAAATGCAGAAAAAAATAATAGAAAAAGAAGTTCCTTCCAATACCAATCCCTTAAATTTAATTTCTCTTCATAGGACAAACTGTCAAAACCAATAAAAAAATATGATGAACTCTGAAAGTATCATTTCCTCTATATTCTAGACAATAATATTCTAAGCTAATTCACCATCATAAACATCTACTCATCATGCCTTCCTCTAAAAATTAGAGGAAAGTACGATTTTTATAACATTCTCTTCTTTAGTAAAACAATGTATTTAACTTCTCAAAGACATAATAACAATTGCTGGAAGAACTTTATTAATTTAAGCAGGATTTTTATTAAAACAAAGAAAAGTTGACTGAGAATCATTCTAAACTGGGGCAAATAAATCAGGTTCTAAGAGTTCTAAAACTGTGTTCTGTGTCAAGTCATTTAATCATCTGGACCCTTGCTTACTTAAATATAAATTCAGTTTAACTCAAAAGTGTGTCCCATAATGCCTGTCTTCAACAAAGCTAGTTTGGGGAATTGCAAATATGATGAACACACCAATAATTGTTAATTTGGCTATGAATGCAGAGAGAAAAGAAGTCACTGTCAAAAACTGAGTTTGCAAGGATACATTAGCATGCTTGACACGTAAGAATGATAATCTGCAGCCAGACACTGTGGCACTCACCTGTAATCCCAGTAACTCAGGAGAATGGACAGGAGGATCATAAGTTCAAGGCCAGCCTCAGAAATTTAGCAAGACCCTCAGAAACTTAATAAAATACTGCCTCAAATAAAAAAGAAAGGGCTAGGGACGTAGTCCAGTGCTAAAGCATTCCTTGGGTTCAATCCCCAGTACCAAAGGAAAAAAAATGATAAACTGTGTGAATGAACTCTCTTTTATTTCTACACCTCTGTGCTCTAAAATGTAACCTACTCTTACAAACAGAATAAAATTAAGAATAATCATGTTAGCCATTATAATTTTGCTGAACACTCCATATTATTCTTTCTCACTATTTATATTATCTCCTACTCTTATTATAACTTGTCAAAATAGAAGACTGTCATAAATTTTCATCTTTAGTCATTTCTTCTATTTGCAATAACTAAATATATTTTCTATTTATAAAAAAGAACTGAATACATTTTAAACTAGTGAGAACAAAGTAAATACAATACTTCTCTTTTTCATGCATCATTACAACTTTAAAGATATTACAAATTTAGTATCTGTCCTGGTGAGGTAAAAATATCTAAGAAAGTTGGAAACTCAGTGACCCACAAATAATAGCAAGATTTGGCATGATTTAAACTAAATTCAAGCATGCCTTTATTATTTCTTCTGTTCTTGAGAGTTCTTTACTGAAGATACTAAGGGTCTAAGCCTGTAAACTAGTCATTATAGGTCATCTCATATTGCCTGTTGCTAAGCCAGGGTGTCAGAGAAAAAAGATACAGTATTATTTAGTACAATCTTTTAGTTCTCTAAAGAAAGCACATGTAAGGTCTGCTGATGGAGAAAGGTTTGGAAGACAAAACCACACTTCAGCAAAAGTATGTTCAAATATAAAAGACAATGTAAAACAATATTAAATTTCAAAAAGTATGATTTTTTTCTTTTGTACAGGGGATTGAACCCAGGGGGACTTTACCACTAAATTACACAGCCCTTTTGAATTTTGACACAGGGTCTTGTTTTGTTTTGAAGTTCCACACATATTTTATGATTTTTTTCATTATTTCTGTGAAAAATGTCATTAAAATTTTCATATGGATTATATTGAAACTATAAATTGCCTTGTGTAATATGGATATTTTGAAAAAAATAATTCTTTCAGTTCAAGAATACAAGTCATCATACCATTTACTTGTGTCTCTTCTAGTTTCTTTCATTGATATCTTAGTTCCCAATGCATATATATTCATGTTACCAGATAAATTTATTCATAAAATTTGTCATTTGAGATGCTATTTTAAATGACATTTTTTCTTAATTTTTTAGCAGGAATTTCTTTGTTAGTAAATAAAAATGCAACTGATTTTTCAATGTACATTTTGTATCAAATAAATTTACTGAATTCATTTTTGGTAGGCTTTGGGTTTTTGTATAAAAGAACATGTTATTTGCAGAAAGAAAATTTTACTTCTTCCTTTTAAATTTGGATACTTTTCATTACTTTTTCTCACAGAATTGCTGTGGCTAGGACTCCCAGTACTATGTTGAATAGAAGTGGGGAGAGTAGGCATCTTTTTCTTTTTCCTGATCTTAGAAACCTTCTACTTTCACTGTGGAATATGCTGCGAGCTGTTTGCTTATCATATATAACCTTCATTACATTGAAGTATATTTTATACCTAAGTTTTTGAGAGTTTTTATCATGGAAGAATGTGAATATTAACAAATGCTATTTCTGCATTTATTAAGAGGGTAATATGATTTATATCCTCCATTCTTTTAATAGTATCTATCATATTTAGAGATTTGTATGGGTTAAACCAAGTTTGCATCACAGGGATAAATTTTATTTGATCATGGTGTATGATTGTCTTTTTTTAAATTTTATTGATTCTTTTTAGTAATACATGACAGTAGAGTCCATTTTGATAAAATTATACAAGCATGAAATATATCTTATTCTAATTAGGACCCCAGTCTTGTGTATGTACAGGATGGTGAGATTCACTGTAGTGTATTCATATATGTGCATAGTAAAATTACGTCAGATTCATTGCACTGTCTTTTGTTTTCTTATCCCCTTCCCTTCATTCCTCTTGTCTGTCCTCTTAATGTGTAGTTGAATTAAGTTTGCAAGTATTTTGTTGAAAATTAAAAAAAAATTTTTAGTTGTTGATAGTCCTTTATTTATTTTATGTGATGCTGAGAATCAAACCCAGTGCCTCACACATGCCAGGCAAGTGCGCTACCGCTGAGCCATAGCCCCAGACTGAAAACTTTTTTATCTATGTCACTCAGGTATATTGGTCTATGATTACAAACCTGGAAACATCATACTTTGTGATTTTAAAGTATATTTCAAAGCTATATTAATCAAAATAAGGGGTATTGGCATTAATATCAGATACATAGACCAATGGATCTGAACAGAGAGCACAGAAATATACTTGCATATATACAGTGAACTACTCTTTGACAAGGGCACCAAGAATATATAATGGGCAAATGACAGTCTTTTCAATAAATAGTATTGGGAGAACTGTATTTATACCCACAAAAATTGAAACTTGTTGGGCTGGGATTATGGCTCAGCGGTAGAGAGCTCGCCTAGCACAGGTGGGACCCGGGTTCGATCCTCAGCACCACATAAAAATAAAGGCATTGTGTTTTTGTTGTGTCCATCTACACCTTAAAAAAAAAAAAAAAAGATTACAGGCACAAGCCATGGTGCCAGCTATATATATAAAAAAAAAAAAAAAAATTGAAACTTGCCCATGATCTCACACCACATGCAACAATAAACTCCAAATGGATTAAAGACTTAAACATAGCAATGAAAATGTAAAATTCCTGGAAGAAAGCAGGAAAAAAAGCTACTTGGCAATGTTCATCACAAATATTTCTTTGGGGGAGGTGAGACCTCAAAAGCACAGTCAACAAAAGCAAAAATAACAAGTGAAACTATATTAAACTAAGAAGCTTCTGCACAATAAAAGAAATATTAAGCAAAATGAAAAGGCAACCTAGAATATGAGAGAAAAATGTTTTCAAACCATATATCTGATGGGAGTCATTATCTAAAATATATAAGAAATTAATATAACTCAATAACAAACCAAAAATCTGAATAAAAATGGGCAAAAGACCTGAATAGATATTTTTTCTAAAGAAATATACAAATGACATGAAAAGGTGGTCATCTTTACAAATTATCAGAGAATGTGAATTAGAACTATAGTAAATTATCACCTCATACCTGCAAGGATGGCCATTATCAAAAAGTTAAAAGGTTACAAGCATTGGTAATCATGTAAAGACAAAGGAGCACTTGCATACTTGTCACTGGGAATGAAAACTGGCACAGCCATTATGGAAAAAGGCATGGAGTTTCCTCAAAAAATTAAAAATAACTCATCCTGTGATCCAGCAACACCACTTCCAGGTATACATCCAAAGCAAATGAAATTATTATGTCAGATATATCTGTAATTCCATGTTCATTGCAGCACTATTCACAACAGCTAAGGTATAGAAACAACCTAAGCATCTATTGCTAGAAAAATGGATAAATAAAATTTAGTTTATGATGAAATGCTTTTCAGCCATAATAAAAGAGAAAACTCTTGCTCTTTGCAATGACATGGATGGACCTGGAGGGAATTACATTAATTGAAATAAACCAGAAAGAGAAAGACAAATACTTTTTGAGATCACTTTATATTGAAAATAAAAAAGAAAACAATAAAGCCAGACTCATAAAAATAGAGTAGAATGGTGATTGACCAGGGCTGGGTAGTGAGAGAGAAAAAGGGAGATTTTGGTCAAAAGTTATGAATTTTTATTTATAAGGCAAACGTGTTCTAAAAAGTTCGTGTACAGAATGGTGATTATAGTTAACAATATTTGTCCTATATCCTTGAAATTTGTTTAAAAAATAATATTTGAAGAGTACTCATTAAAAAAGAAAGGGCATCATTTAAGGTAATGTATGCATTAACTTAATGTTGTAATCATTTCATAATGTATATTTTTATCAAATCATAAATTTCTACACATGAAATATATATGATTTTGTTAATTATACATCAATAAAGCTTGAAAAACAGACGATAGAGAAACACATATTGTGAAATTTTTACATTTTTAACCAAAAGTTAGACTTCTTTATTTCAGACAGAAAAGAGAAAGGCCTTATATGTACCTGTAATTTTTTATATAGATGCTATCAATGGCTAGTCAAAGTTTATTATCTAGTTGGAACTGTGCCAGTTTGTTCAAAGGCCTTACTTATTGGAATTTCTTCCCAATATTTTCTATTATCAATTGCAAAGTATGTCAGAATTGAAAGCTAAAATATATTCCAAAACCATCACCTCTACTGTAATGCTGCAATTCATATATATAATTGACATCAATCTTATGTTCTTGGAGATGCCAACATGTCTCATAGTATATCAGTGCTAAACAGAGAAACTCCATAAGAAACAACCTGATTTCTAGACTCCACTTTCAAGCATCAACAATCGAACAAACTGTTTTTACCAGCTTCCCAGTCTAATTAGAGAATATTAAATCAGTATACAATGATCAGGATTCATGATGTAGTTTTAGAAAAGTAAAAACTAAAGGTAATATACTAAAATGTATGTCTAAATTTCATAGATAGAAGAAAATTTGTAGTTAAAACCTTTATGAGAATAAACAATTACAAGAAATTACTGGTAGATGCTGAATTTCCAAACTTTCCCTGCTGTGCCAGCTTGCATTGAGATAGCAAGGGCAGAAGTGTAACTGAGGTAGCCTGGTAATTATTTAGTTACCATATCTTCCATTTTAAAAAGTCCCTCTGCATTTCTTCAGCATAGGTTGTGATTAGATTCTCTAGTGGTTGTTATATCCCAAACAGACATGTTTTCCCATTCCAATATAGTTATACAAACAACATATTACAAAAGCTATTATATCCTAGCTTTATTCCTTCTTTGATTGTTTAATATTTTTTCAAAGTTCACAAATGGTAACTTCTTTTCAGTAAAAACAAAAAAAACTGTTCAAACTGACTACAGAAAAGGAACAAAAAGAAAAAAGATATTGCTTGTTGCTGAATTTTAAAAGTTAAGAAAAAATCATACAACTGCTTTTCTTCAATTTACCTCAAACATTATGTCTCAAAGTAGAACAGGAGGAGGTGCTATTATTTTTACACTGAAAGGACTACTGATTAAAAAATCATCCATTGTCAAATTCTAACATACAGGAAATGTCTAATTCATCTGTTTTGTAGTTATACGTAAACATGAAAGCAACAGTCATTTTAAAGTGTATTTTCAGTATATATTTTTCATATGAGATGGATATTCAGGAAAATTTGTTACAGTATTACTTTCCATAATGCCTGTTTCCTTCCTATAGAAAGGAATGGAAAAGAGGTAGAAAATGTTGGGGAGCTTAGGGTAGTTTTATTTTTGGCATCCAACTCTGAAGATTATTAGCAAAAGATGTGGAAGAACCAGTTACAACACCCATAAAAGTGCCATAATAGCATCCATACCAACAAATAGGCCTGGCCATTGCTAGTTCAACTTCCTTGAAGGACTTCTAATGGAGAAACTGGAATCATTCTTTCCCACCAGTGCTGATGGATAACTTATCTTCTTTAATAATAAAAACATAAGAAATTTCCATATCCTTAGCTGAAAATTATCAGAAAATGTCATTTTCTCCATAGCTTCATTACCTCAATGAGAAAAATAAATCATGAATATTGATTTATTGTTTATTATACAATTTTTTGACAGGGACAGTTATGAAAAACTCCTGGGAATCAGGAGTCACATTGCTTTCTCTGGAAATTATGTTTTGCTAAAAATGAATTTCAGGGAATTTTAATATTTCACATACAAAAAGTTCAACATGGATAACATTTCTTTAAAATGGAAAATGAATACATAGAACTCCCAAATTTTAGAAACCATCTATCATGCTAATCCATGGTCAAAGAATGTCTGCCCTTTTATTCTCAATAGTGATGGGTATGAAAACACTATCTAGATCTCTTATGAATGCTTACATATTATAACTGTAGCTTTAAAAATCACATGGAAGAATAAAAAGACTACTTTCCAGGGCTGCAGAATGTGAACGCCACACAAATTCTGTTACTATCAATAGAACTGCTGTCCTGCTGTTTTAAACTGCTTCAAATAGTACTCTTCCACAGTGTTCTATAGCAAACAGCAGTTGTAGTGTGCTGACTTTCAAATAGCTTTCATTCTAGTAGCAGAGGTTGTTTTATAGTGTAGGTACACTCCCATTTAAAACAGTGTCCTGAAAAAAAAATAAACCATGGATGGCTAGCTACGATTTCTACTTGAAAAATGAAGATCCATTAGTTACTAATACTTAGAATACAGTCATAAATGCCTTCAGCTGAAAAACTACAAAAATGTCTAGTTCTCCTTTTGAAAAAATAATAATGTTGCTCATAGAATTTGTATCTTTCTTATGTCTCTATACATGGGAGTGATTTTACAAGGCTCCTTTAATGTACAATATCCCATTTTTCAAGATGTGAAAATTCTGACTGATCGAAAGCAAACTTGAACATGGGCAAAACATATTCATATTCCAACCAATATTCTAAATGCTAGGAATTCAGAAGGAGCAAAGCAGAAAATAATTACATGGAGCTTAAACCTAATAAAGAGAGCAAAATATTCTACTTCATGACTCAATGTTTTTAAAGTATTTTGTGCTTTGAAATGTATTTTGGTCTTGAAACTCATTCGGTGAGAACTTATGCTAGAATGAATTCTTAACGCACATGATCCCGATCTGATGAATCATTTTTAACTCTGGATTAGTCTCTTTATTGGCCCACCTACAAACAATTCCCTTGTTCTTACTTAGTCCCTTATATTTCCTACTAGAATTCTCAATTTTGTCCACCTTTTTCTGTCTGCCTGCAAATATATGATCTACTTAGTTTAAATTCTACCTGTTTCTAAATACATGCTTGACTTCTATGTTTTCTTGTTTTTTCCTCTTTGGAATTTTTATAATATCAATTAATTACAGATGGTCTTTTTCTGGTTAAATTCACAAACATAAAATCATTAAAATATATCTGGAATGGATTTTAAAGAACATCTAACATAACCTCATTTCACGGAAGAAAAAAAGCCAAGTTCTACAAGCTGAAGATTTATTCACAGTCACACAGGTTATAAACAGAGTATTGGATTTGAATTCTCAATATTTGACTTCCAATAAAGTATTATCCCATTCCACCAAACTCTTGTCATGTTGCTGGGCTTTTTCCTGGTTATTAATCTTTATTTTATAATGATCAGATGCAAATTCCGAATGCTTTAGCCTATGATAATATGATTCTCACAGTTACTTTTGTAACCCACAGTATTTTCTCTTGTAAGATTTTCCCTCTACATCTGCCTTCCTAAAAATGCTTGAAAATTGTTAGCAGATTAACTATGAATCAGTTCTTTTAGTCTTCCCCTGTACTTTTTAAGCTGCCATTACTTGAGCTCATCTTTGCAAGAATTTTCATTGAGATAATCCTCATATGTCATAATGCTTTCTTACCACCCCTTCCATGTACTTTAGACTTCAATATGACATCCTATAATAAATAATGCTAGACATTAAAATTTTAAACATATCTGGGGCCTCAGGAGCCTAGAGTAGGAAGGTGATATGGGTGGAGTAGAACTGCTCATAACAGAATGCCTAGAAGGCACTTCCATCCTTGTGACTGGGTCTGATTTTAGACATAGAAACAAGATTGCCTTCTGATTCCCAGAAGTTTGAGCAATCAGGAGGATATGAGCATGCTGCCTAAGTTACTAGAAGTGTATACCCAGAGAGAATATGGTTTAAGGCAGCCATATCCCACACGCCAACAGCAAATTGGAAAAGACAACAGTCACTGATTTTTGTGCATTTCCCATGCAAGACCTGGGGCAAAATCACTCTATATGCCCACAAGAGAGCAGTAGAGGAAGGAATTCCTAAGAATAAGTCCCACCCTGTAGCTCCTTGAGGAAAAAAAGATCTTTATAAGCACTTCCTGCTTCCTATTTTTTTTCTTTTAAATCTCAAACTGCAAATTATATTACAATTTAATTGTGAACTTAAATCAGTTATATCTAAAATAACCATATAGAATTTAAGAGTATCAAACATAAAACTCCCTACAACTACTAAGTGTATATTTAAAAATAATGACATTTTGTCTATAGTGTATTTATGCAAAACACATCATGCAAGTGCACATATGTTCCCAAAATGTGAATCCAGAGAAGTAAATGACTTCTGTACTTACTATTCTTAAATTGCTTTGAAGCAAGAATTAAGGACAGGCAGTTAGTGTAGATAGATGATAGTTGGATAGGTGAAATAAAAACTAATTTGGGTCTGGTTGGAGACTTCCTCTAGGTGATTGAAATGTTAATGCCTCCAGAATCCTCCCTTCCTTCCATTATCAAGGTTACTTGCCTTTCCTGTTCTTCCTAAAAGCTGTTAATGAAGCACCTCTTTGATTGCCTCTCCCTTCCTGCCTGGGATCACTCCACCTTTGGCCCTTCCAGTCCATCTGCTTCTCACTTTTTGGCCATCCCACCAGCATATCCCAGGAGCACTGGTCTTGTACATTGGATGAGGAAAGGAAGGATCATTATAAGGGGGAAGAGGGCAGGAGAACAAGAAAATCTAAGATGTATAAAAGAGGCAGGACACTCCCGCTTCTTTGAATACCAGCTATGGCCGCCTTCTTCCTCACAGGAGGAAGTATAGCCTGTAGTACTATACTTTAAATAAAACTTGCCTTCTATACTTGGCTGGGTGCTTCTCTGGTATTCAAACTTCAACATCTGGGAAGCAAAACTTTTTACCAGTAACCAGTGGTAACAACTTCTTACCTTCTGTGTCTTGTATCTCATTTACATCAAGATTTTCACCTGGGTGAAGTTGAAAAGGATCATTTCTGTAAATTAGGTATCAAGATATTTTAGATGTCTATACCCTACATATACACTTTTCCCTAGTTACACACTCAAGTGCATGGACACATGTCAAAAATTTTGTAGGAAGTCCTAATCTGAGTACAGAATTTCCTGGAGCATTCTTTAATAGCACAAGTTTTATAGCAGCAGCACCCCCCTCCTCGGTTGATTACTCAGAATCTTCCTTGTGCTTGTGAACCTGAGGTCTTTTGTTCTCTAGGGACACCTATACAATACATGTTTCAGAATTAAATTACAGGCTCTTCACTCAAAATATATAGAGTCATGTACTCAGGCAGGAAAATATATGTGTGCCCTCAGTATAATGTTGTATTGAGGTACAACTTTAAGAATTTTAACCTGGCCTCCTGTGGTTTAAACACCAAAGAGTACACCTTATGAATTGTCTTCATAAATGTGGGAAATTTGAATAACTAAAGTGGATAAATGCAAAAGAAAAAAAGAATGAAAATTGAACAAAGACAACAAAAATCAGAGTGAACAAAATGTAAAATGCAAATCATTGCTAAATTTTAAAATATACATTACTTCAACCTGTACTTCACTTAAAGTTATCACAAATCTTTCCTAGTTTAATATTTTAAATAGCAAAATATATAAAAAGGAAACAGGCTTGAATCCAAATCTGAATATCCAAATTCAAAATCCAAATCCAAACCCTAAGCACAGTTGACAGTTTCCTTATATTTTTTAATCGTAATTAACGTTTACAGTAAAACATGTTTTTTTAAATAAATGATTCATAACAGTTATACATTTGAATTTATTTTGACATAAATGCATGAGATATATTATGTTTTAATTCAGTCCCCAATACTTCCCCATACTAACCCAGTCCTCCTTCCCCTGATTCTTGCCCCTCCTCTAATGATATTTTGTTTATTTATTTATTTACATTTTCCAAATAAAAGCAGTGTCTTGTGGATATACATGTTGGTGAGATTCACTGTAGTATATTTATAAATGTACATTGGAAAGGTGTGTCAGATTCATTTCACAAACAGTGCTTTTTAATTAACTTGTTGGATTGCAACATTTTGCAGTTCAAAGTATGGGTTATGAATAAGATTATGTTACTGAAAAAGCTTCTTCAATGTCAATACTTTACTCTAACAGTATAATGCTGAAAGGGGAAATTATTAAATCCCCAACAACGGGAGTGTAAAAAAAAGCAAAATTTAATAACTCCTTGAACCAAAATAAATATTCTTTCAAAATGCCTCATAGATATATGAAATGGAGACAGTAATTCAACTTACTTATTTCTCCATATCTGTGAAATGGGTATAACAATAGTATCTATATGAAAAGTAGTATTGTGAAGAGTATAATCAATAGAAAATACCAAAATATATCTTAGTTTACTTAATGAAATAGATCAGAGTATTCAGTTTTACCACAAAGAGGATTTAGCATGAGTGTGTGTACACGTGTGCATATAAAGTCTTATTTATATTTTCATTTCTATGTGTCTCTATTAAAAAATATTACATGTTGCTTGGCACAGTGGTGCATGCCTCTAATTCCAGTGGGGAGGAGGCTGAGACAGGAGAATTGAGAGTTCAAAACTAGCCTCAGCAACAGCCAGGTGCTAAGCAACTCAGTGAAACCCTGTCTCTAAATAAAATACAAAATAGGGCTGGTGATGTGGATCAGTGGTTGAGTGCCCCTGGGTTCAATTCTCAATACCCCCCACCCCCGCAAAATTACATGTTTATAGCACCTACATCCTAAAAATTTCTAGCTATCTGAATTACTGGTTCATATTACAGTGGGTCATATTTAAAAATACATATAAATTTCCAAACAGTTAAAAGTTTAAACTAACCCTAAAATTATATATGCTTAGAAGACAATTTTTAGTTCTCATAAAAGCCTGATTATTCTTTGTATCAAAAGTATAAGTTTGTTATTTTTCATATTTGTTATTATTTTAAACATGATATTTATCATATAATTCTGCAGATAGGCTACATTTTTAGAATACTAGAAAATATTTTGTTCTTAATAATCTCAGAGATTTATTATAATGCATCTGTCTTCTAACTTAAGAAGATATTTAGGATTGAGAATTTCATTCTTTCAAGTTTAAGATATAAAAAAAATTATACCTCTAATTCATCATATGCAACAAAAGTGGCCTTTATATTTTAGGATTAAAGAGGCCCTATAATTTAGGAATTAATTTAAGGTTATCATTGACTTTAATTATAAAGCTAGAGTTACTTTATTCTTGACATCATAAAATCTTATTCTTTCAGTTTTGACTGTCACCACATTAGCAAAACAAATTGGCATAGCATTCTAATACTTTCACACTATTTAGTGGTGTATTTTAGAGATAGGGTTTAGAGATTTAGTTCTGAAGGATTATATAGTGGAAATAAAACTAGTCACTTCCCAGAGCTTTCATCTTATACCTGGAAAGTATTTTTCCTTAATTTAAATTTTCAGAGATTAATTTTCCCTCTGAGCAGTGTATGATTTCCAAAATATATGAAAACAATGACATCATTCTGACATTTAAGAAGATATACAAGATGTCTATGAAAACTTGGAGGAAAAAAAGTGAGATAACTGCAATTGTAAGCAGTTAATATAAAGCCTTTCAGAGAAGAATATTTTATGCCTAATGTTATATTACTATATGTCATGTGATAGTTTTGTCCTAATTATTAATGTAATCACACTTAATGGATTAATGTATTTGACGTGTGTTTTGAAAACCATATTTTAATAGTATGAAATGTCTTTAAAGTTTCACAAAAGAATTATTTTCTGTCAACTAATGATAACATTATCATAAATAACCTAGTTTTACATTACATACTTTTCTTAAATGTGTAAATATATTTCTAAAGTAAACCTATATATAATCTTTGACTATTACTGAAGAACTTTGAAGAATGAGCTAAAGTAAATTATTTTATTTTATTTTCCCCACATTTTTATTGATATATTATAGTTGTAGATAAGATGGGATTTGTTGTTACATATTCATACATGCATACAATGTAACATAATTTGGCCAATATCACTTCCTTATACTTCCTTCCATCCATTCCCTGGTCCCTTCCCTCTATTCTATTGATATCCCTTTGATTTTCATGAGCTCTCTTCCCAACTTTCTTTTTCATTTTCCTCTCTATCTTCCACAAATGAAAGAAAGCACATCACCTTGACCTTCTGAGTTTGGCTTATTTCATTTAACATAATGGTCTCAAGTTCCATCCATTTTCCTGCAAATAGCATAATTTTATAAAATGAAATATTTTAATTTCCATGCTGTAGAAAATTTCCCTTCCAACCTGTTTTCTACAGACACAGCTTGGAAATAAAAATCCAAGGGAAAGGAGGAAATATCAAAGGATTATTTGATGTTACATAATGATGCACTACATTATTCATTTGAAAAAATTACTTTATGTATTTTATGTGTCTTAATTTTCAACACATGATTTATGTATAATTTTTGTGACTATTCCTATTGTGTGAGGTCAGATACATGCATTTTAGACAACTTTTGATGTGCCACTAGCTTTCATCACAACAGTTTTGATGTAGCTCTGTTTTTGTGGAGTATCAGCAAATGTAATGAATTCTAACCACACGCAAAACTGTTCTTATTAAAATTTCAAACTAAGCCACTTATTTCTGTGTAAGCCACTTGTTTCTTACCAAAAAAATCCAGTTAGTTTTACGTACTTCACACAATATTTTCAATTTTCTCTTTTGTGTGAGAAGTAGTTAACCCTAATTTTAGCATGATGAGATCAAGGAAGTCTAATGGTGTAGTAAAAGGGCAAAGCTGTTTTAGGTCTAATACTAAGTACAGAAGAGAACTCCCCCCCACATTAAGAACAAGATACACTTTAGGGAACTTGAGTTGCTGCTCAGTGGTAGAGCATTTGCCTGGCATGTGTGAAGCCCTGGTTTAAATCCTCAGCATGGCATATAAATAAATAAATATCCATTGACAACAAAAAACATATTTAAAAAAGATATAGCTTTGGGACATGCACCTCTGAAAAGAGAAAAACAGAAGTAAATTGAAATCATAGATGGTTTTCACCAATTATATGAGATTTTTTTATTGTTATATGAAACAGTGGAAATCAGCCTATGGCTTATTGGTGTTATCTATTTCTTTAGTCTGTAAAAATGTGGAGTATTAGCATTATTAAAATTTTTATGTTTCCCTCTAACTATGTCAGGACTGTTAATTCCCTTTTCAAATGCCAGATGTCAAAAGATTACACAGTAAATTTCTAATACAATTGTAGCTTAATAATTGCTGTGTTGTTCTTCATATTCAAGGGAAATCAGTCAATTTTTTACCATTTTTATATTAATGGTAGGTTTTTCATAAGTGTTCTATATTTGGTTGTGGTATTTCTTTTCTATTCTTATTTTGCTAAGAATTTTTATAAGTATTGTATGGTAATTTTATCAAATGATTTTTTTCCATTTGTTGTGATGCTCATGTGCTTTTCCTTTTTTGGTTTTTACAATGTGGTAAATACATTAAATTTTTTTAATAGACTCTATTTTAGAACAGTTTTAGGCTCAAATCAAAGTTGAGAGAAAGGTACAGAGATTTCCAGTACATTCACTACCTCCCTACATGCATTGTCTCTTACATAATCAATTTTCCCCATTAGAGTTGTACATTTGTTGTAATCGATGAACCTACATTGACACATCAATCTCACCTGAAGTTCAGAGTTTATATTATGGTTCAATGTTGGTGCTGTACATTTTACGGGTTTAGACAAATATATAAAGGCATATATCCATCATTATATTATTACAGAGTAGTTTCACTCATCTAACAATTCTCCAAGCCCCACCTTTCCTTTCCACTGTCAATATTTCATCTATTTATTCTCTACCTGCTCAACCTATGGCAACCATTGACTTTTTTTCTGTCTCCATTGCTTTACCTTTTCCATAATGTCATATAGTAGGAATCATGTTCTGAGTAGCCTTTCATATTGGCTTTTTTCATTTAGTATGAATTTAGGTTTCTTCCATCTCTTTTTGTGACTTCATGAATCAATTGTTTTCAATGCTTTAATAATATTGATAATTTCTGAAAACACTCACACACTGATAGTGGGAATATAAAATACTCTCAGAAAAAGGCTAGCAGTTCTTCAAACTCCAAAATGTAAGGTAACCATATAACCTATCAATTATTTTTTATTTGTTTCTTTTTTGTTTTTTGTTTGGTGGGGGGAGGATATCCTTTTATAATGTAACATTTATACTCTGGATCAGTTTTTACTAACTGATTATTCTCATCATAGGCAATGTTTACTTGTTTGTTTATATGCTCAGTACTCTTAGTTTTCATGTCATTCATTGTGAATTTTAGTGTGTTAGCTTCTGGGTATTTTTGTATTTCTATAAATAGCATCAAAATTTTCTCTGCTAGGTCTGGGGTTATGACTCAGTAGTAGAGCGCTCACCTAGCACAAGCGAGGTCCCAGGTTCAATCCTCAGCACCACATAAAAATAAATAAATAAAATAAAGGTATAAAAACAAAAAAAATCTCTGGTATAAATTTAAGTTACTTAGAAAGTCTTTGCTACTTTTTCAGAATGTCATATAGTAGGAATCATGTAATGTGAAGACTTTAGTCCAGATGTTCTGCCTTGGTCTTATTACTTTCTATTGAGAAACACTTTACTATATAGTTTTCTCAGTACCCTAGAAGTACAATTTTTTTCTTGATAGGCTCATAAAAACAAATATTATTCCCATTCTTGTGTAAGCACTGAAAATTATTCTACAATACTAATGATTTTTAACTGATTTCAGATGGTTTCTCCACATACACACTGATTAGTAAATGATGTATAACTATGGGAAACCTATTAACCCCCAGAGTTTCCTTTATATGTAGTTCTTTTATTTTTAATACTCTGTCCCCAAAACTCTAGAAATCATGGTCTTTTCAGATTCTCATCTCTGTCTCTTCAATTCAGGGAGTTCTACATTGTGTTATGACAACTCCTTCAAGATTATAAACTATGAGGGCTGGAGATATAGTTTAATGATAGAGCACTTGCTTAGGAGGTATGATTCCCTGGGTTCAATACCTAGCATCACCACAAACAAAAAGATTGTAAACTGTGGCAATCTTAGGTTTACCTCCATGTTTTTCAGGGATCATTGGTAGTGATGTTCACAGCTCAAAAAAATATCATTTCATATATACTCGCTGTCTCACTCTTTCTCTTCATTGTTTCACAGTGTAGGGAAAACCTGGTCCCTGTTATTTCAACTTGGGCAGATGTATACATTTTCAAGTGCTTTTTTAAAACTGAAGATATGCATGTGAGGGTGGATCTTGTGAAAACATGAATGTTCCAATTTAGAAGTTTGAGGCTACTTTGACTCCTCCAACCTTCAGATATTAAAAGGAAGTTGTAGCAACTTTAGTTAAGAGACAATATTTATTCATGCATATTGCTCTCCTTTTGGGAATAGGACATAAAGACATATACATAATAGAAGCTTATGCATTTTTAAAGGGAACTAGCATTGTTTCATTATGTCATGTTCTAATTCTAGTTTTCTCAATGTGAGAAAAAAAGGCATGATGTCAAATAGTCAATTTAAAATTAAAGGTGACTTTATTGACCCAACTAGAAAAACAGACATACAAAATTAATTTAATTTAATGGCATGACATATAAAGGTCATGTTGCATGAGGAAATTGAGTTAATTTTTTTAAAATTTGATGAAGAAAAGTAAAATGGTTGAGACCATACAATATGTTAAAATTAAACTAGTGATAAAGGAAAATCTATACTAAAGTCAAAGAGAGAAAGTATATGGTAGTTTCAGAATAATCAAATCTGAAATCTGTTTTTCAGGGATCATTGTTAGTGATGTTCACAGCTCAGAAAAATATCATTTCACATATTCTCGCTGTCTCACTCTTTCTCTTTATTGTTTCACAGTGTAGGGAAAATCTGGTCCCCATTATTTCTGGTTAATAAATCTAATCACTATTCAACACAAACAATAAATTATGCATGCCATAACCATACTTACAAATCAGAGAATTAGGGATTATTGAATGTAATATTATTATCAAATATATTTCCTCATATTTAGTGTTTATATATTAATAACAGTTTGTGTAAAATGAATTGATAGCAGTCAATCTAAAAGGAACCAGTAGGCACAACTCTTCAATTTTGTTAGTCATTTGAAATAAAGTATATTTTACCTTTCTCATAATGAAAATTTGAACATTTCACATTTGCTCCTGATTGAGGCACCGAAAAGTTATTCTGACTTTACTCTCTTGATATGTTCATTTTATAAGTGGCATATGAAAATTAGGGAGAAAGTACTTTAAAAGCAAGGGAAAGTTTTTTTAAAATAGGTAAGAAAACAATTTTAAATTCTACCGTGCTTGTGAAACTAAAACAGCACTGTTTTACATTATTATTTAAAAGGAAAAAATAGTCATCTATAAAGCATTATAGACAAAGGATTTACTCTATTTTAATCCTCTTCGTTATTCAATTTAAAAATGTCATTTAGTCTAAACCTTTCTCCACTCACAAAATCTATATATAGTTTTAGAAAGATGGATTCATAATAAGTGGCACATTTAATAATAGTTATGCAGCATTTTAACCCAGAATTATTAATTATTAGCCTAGAAAAATTGATTAATAAAGTGATTAATAGATCAATAAAGTGATTCCTCTGCCAGTTATGACTCTGAGTAAAGCCACTTATACTACCACCTGAACAACTTCAGTAACATATAATGAATTTAAATATATCAAAATAATATAGTTTAATTAAATATGTATATAGTAGGTATCTGCTTTATTCAGCTTCGCATTGCTGTGGCCAAAATACATGACAAGATTTACTTAGAGAAGGGAAAGTTTATTATGGCTCATAGTTTCAGAGATATAGTCCATGGTGGGCTAACTCCATTGTTTTGGACCCAAAATGAGGCAGCATATCATGGCAGAAGAGCATGGTGGCAGAGGGAAGCTCTTCAGGACATGGCACATCTCCATGGACCAGTGTCCTCCAGCCATGCTCCATTTGCCTATAATTACCACCTAAGTAATTTAAACTAGGATGGACTGAGTAGATTAGAGTTCTCCCAATTCAATCATTTCACCTCCAAAAATCTTGCATTAACATAGGAAGATTTGGGGGAACACCTTATATCCAAACCATAACAGCATCCTCATTGAATACTCTAAATAATAGAAAATATTAAGCCCATATTATGATCACATCCTTAATAAAACTTTGATGAATGTAAGCCATGAATCTTACTCAAGCATAGCTCAATACTATGATACACCAAAAAGTTAGCCTAATTGAGCTTAAACCATGAATCAATCTGAAATAAACCATAAATCATTTCTTTAAATAAATAAGTAAATAAAGAAATACTTTCACTTTTATATATAAGCTATTGGCAAATGTCAAAAGTAATTTTAGGCAATGAACCATTCCCAGTATTGCATAAGCAATAGGCTACTACTTTGGTTTCAAAAAGAGTTGTGTTTCAGTGAGAAGCATGTAAGAAATGAAAATTCAAATTTAATATGTAAGAATTTGAGATAATTATAAGGGGTCAAATGTGTATCTGTGTATCAGTTAACATTACTCAGGTAAATTAAATTTTCATTTCAGACGACTGCCAATTATAGTTTAAATTCACTGTTTTCCAAATCCTTAGGCACTATTAATTGATGAATACTGAAGAGAAATATTGCCCCAGTAGACCCCACCATCCTGAAATATCCTGCTTTCTTCCTGGATTATAAATAAATTGGTTGAAGTACATAAATAACCTGAATATGAAAAGAAATGTACTTTATCAATGGACAGTAACAAAAATAAATGTGACAGTGTTTGATAAATATCTTTAGCACTGGGTCACTAATGGAGATTTAAATCTGTACCTTTAAATTATCTGAAGCTTGCTGATAAAATTGCATATAAATTCAATAATAAAGGCTGTTGAGGAAAAACATATTTCTATGAAAAGTGACAATCTGAAGTTGGGAAGTTTCAGTGTAAGTGATAGGTAAAAGACAGATGGGAGTGGTGGGAACATGAAATTAAAGGAAAATTCTATAGACAGGGCCTACTGTGCTGACCCCACATGATTTCTTTTAAAAACATTTACCTGTGACCTTGTCCTAGTTTAAGTCAATAGAATATGCTATATTCTCAGGGAACAACTTGCTTTCTGAAGGACAACATGGGGGACCAAAAACGCCTCCCTGCCAATAAGAACCCAAGTCACTCTGAGTTGGGAGACTTTTATGACCTTTGTACTGACCAAAGTTTCCAGGACTAAGAAAGACAGGATTTTACAGGTTTGGCTTCTTTCTAGTCCAGGATCATTCCAATCAACTCAAAAAGGAGGAAGATATCCTGGGGTGGACAACTTTGTCTTCAGAGAAAAGAGTGTATTTCCAAATTCAGTTAGTTTCAAACACCTTAAATGTCCCCAAGACTGTGAAAAATACCCCTTCATCTTTGGAGCCAGTCAGGGTCACTGAGTATTCTGTACTATGTGCTTATCTCACTTTCCCAAATAAACTTATGCTTGTTGTGCTTAATGACCCATTAGTGATCCTTCCTGCAAGTTCCCAAAGAACTAGCAGTCTTTAGGAACCTGATCCTGTGTTGGATATTGGTCAGAAGGAAGCTACTTTGGCTCTGGTTAGCTGGTGAAGTCTCAGGCTGCAGCCTCTTTTCCTAGGTCAGGAGGTCCCACACTACATCATAAGGAATTGCACAAAATTACAAATTATAAGAGAATAATTTAGCTGTCCATGAAAATTGATGATTTGAAAACTATGAAAAGTGAAATATTTTCTTCAATCTATTTCTTATTTCTGTATATTACTTTCACTTATTCCTTTGGGAAAAGTCCCACTCCTAATACAAGGCTCTTGTAACTGATAAGGATCACACAGATGTAACAGTGGAAACATGAGGTTAAGGAGACAATTCCATAAACTACTCCCACTGTGCTTACCCTCAACTGCTTTCTTTCTTTTTTTTTATAAAGCTCTTGACATATCATATTTCATACATTAGATTCAAGTGGGTTATGAACTCCCATTTTTACCCCAATTACAGATTGCAGAATCACATCGGTTACACATCCACATTTTTACATGATGCCATATTC
>NW_026000250.1:1982630-1992825 GCF_001458135.2 Marmota marmota marmota
TTTTTTTTCCCATTCCCCTCACAACCTCTTATATGTAATTTTGTGTAACAATGAGGGTCTCCTTCCATTTCCATGCAATTTCCCTTTTCTCTCCCTTTCCCTCCAACCTCATGTCTCTGTTTAATGTTAGTGTTTTCCTCCTGCTCTTCCTCCCTGCTGTGTTCTTAGTTGCTCTCATTCTATCAAAGAAGACATTTGGCATTTGTTTTTTAGGGATTGGCTAGCTTCACTTAGCATAATCTGCTCTAAGGCCATCCATTTCCCTGCAAATGCCATGATTTTGTCATTTTTTAGTGCTGCGTAATACTCCATGGTGTATAAATGCCACATTTTTTTTATCCATTCATCTATTGAAGGGCATGTGGGTTGGTTCCACAGTCTAGCTATTGTGAATTGTGCTGCTATGAGCATTGATGTGGCAGTATCCCTGTAGTGCGCTCTTTTAAGGTCTTCAGGGAATAGTCCGAGAAGGGCAATAGCTGGGTCAAATGGTGGTTCCATTCCCAGCTTTCCCAGGAATCTCCATACAACTGCTTTCTTTAAAAAAAATACACACACACACACACACACACACAATTTATCTACAGCTTTGTGTGACTGAAATCAATAGGATGTATTCATCACCCAAAAACATGTTATTTGCACAGAAATGCAGGCCTGAAATGTCTATAAAAACATAAGGTACTGTGAATAGGGCATTTTTGTAACCCTTACACAGACAAGAAACTAGAACTCTGGGAGATAAGGATAATTCTTCCTAACCATAAAATCTGTAAAAATAGGTTCCAATTAGAACTAGTCAGCATGGGCCAAAGTGACCTAGATTTGTCTTTGCAGTGGAGACTTGAAAATCTGATGTCATCCTACTCTCAGTCAAAAGTCAAGAGGAGGATGTGGGTCAGATTCTTGAGAAACTTCTGTGTGACCACTAAGAAAATTAGAGGGCAGGAGAACCACGATGTTCTTCCCCTAAGAGGACCTACTCTTTCTCTTACAAAGAGGGGCACTTTAGAGTGCCCCTATTTCCCTTTTTCCTATCCCTTCAATAAACTAATGCCTTCTTCTTCTTCTTCTTCTTCTTCTTCTTCTTCTTCTTCTTCTTCTTCTTCTCCTTCTCCTTCTCCTTCTCCTTCTCCTTCTCCTTCTCCTTTCTTCTTTCTTCTTTCTTCTTTCTTCTTTCTTCTTTCTTCTTTTTAAAAATACTGGAAATTGAACCAGAGTGGTTTAACACCTGAGCCACATTCCCAGCCCCCATTTTTGGTTTATTTATTTTCTTTTAGAGACAGGGACTCACTAAATTGCTAAGGCCTGTGCTAAATTGCTGAAAATGGCTTTGAATTTGAGATCCTCCTGCCTCAGCCTCCCAAGCTGCTAGAATTACAGGTGTTGGCCATCATAGGCAGCCTAATGCCTACTATTCTGAGTGATATGTCTAAAATCTATATGGAGAGATCACAAGAATTGGTGGCTGACTCAGCTGGGAAGCATGACTCATAATCCTATAACAATAACATGTCTTATCCAGTAAAATACATTTCTTAGTTTTATAGCCATGACTAGCTGAAAATGTGTTTCAATATTCTCTCCCATTTGTATTTTTCATCTTTTGAAACAATAGGGTTTTAAAACTTGAATTCCCTAGATTTGATATGTAGTTGGGATAATATATCTTGTTCAGATTTTTTCTACCTGAATAGGATGCACTGAAAAATAGTTATTCCCCTTTAAGTTTCTGATCTTCATTAAGCTGTTTATGGAATGGCATTGCTTTGTGAGTTTCAGAGTTTCAGAATTTCATCTTACAAAATAAATTCCCCAAAACTTACACCTATTCATTTTCTAGCTTTGGGTGATTCATTTGAGACACAGAATTATATCAGTTTAAATTTACTATAGAGGGATTCCAATCTGATTTCTATAATTTCCATAATATTGTCAAGTGGAAAAATGCAAAACTCAAGCTCCCTTTAATTCAGCAAAGAACAACAACCATAACAATAGAAATTCATTGAGTAAGAAACAATGAAAGTGGCAGTTGGAATTACTGATGTATCAGGCAAATGAAAATTAGTAGCATTAGTGTAAAGGATTCATTGAGTTAACCTGTCCCAAAGTAAAATTTTAAAATCATATATTGACTGGAAACCTAATTTAAACAATTTCCATACATTTCTGAAGAACTGGATAAAGTTTTCCTAGTCTATTTTACAGTGTCCCAGAGAGATGCATAGAAGGTACCCTGGAAATAATGTAAATAAACCTCAAGTATACTCAGGGAAAAAAAATAAAACTTGCTAATGGAATGTTGGAGTGTTGCACAAAGAATTTACAATTTTAGCAAGAAACAAAGGGTGGTCTGTAATTCTCAGAAGAAAAAAAAGAGGTATTCTCTCCAAGAAATCACATTATCTTTCTTAAACTTTAAGACTAGAGGCATAACTACATTGACAGACATCTTTAATTATTGGTGCTATTTTACCCCAAGCCTGAAGAAAGTAAGTATTCCCCTGGTGCTGCAAAAATTTGAATGCTACTAATCAATGATTCTTATCACTTGGGCTTTGAAATTCCTCTACAATGACATTCCCATGGTTAGGGGACAATTAACAAAAGGAACAGCTAAGAGTAAGACAGACAAAGCCCATTTTAAAAGGAAATAAAGATTTAAATAGCTAAGGTAAAATATTTAGCTATCTTTTAAGAGAAGAATAATGTGTCTAGATGTGTCTGGATGTCTGCAATGTTAGTTCTATTGTTGTCCTAATTAACAGATTTAGAATGTTTTCATTGGATAGAGACATATCCTTAACTACAACTTTGCTATCTCCTGCCCACCCCCACCCCCATTTTTAAACAGCTCAACAAAAGGGCCTTTAAGGATGTCTCTACTTGGAAACCAGATTTTTTGGTGTGATTTGTATTAATCATTCACCTTATGATTGTTATTACTTGCTCAACAGAACGTTTTGAGGGAGAGAATTTAATAATGACTTTAAGCAAAATTTGATTAGGAATGTCTGACATATAAAATAATCACTTATTCACACCAACTATCTTATTCAGCAATTCTTATTCACTGACAAATTTAGAAATAATTGCATACTACCTAAGCAGTTCATAAATATGCATTAATTTTATCAATAAACTAAGAAACTACAGTATATTTTTATAAAAATGCATTTAAATATATCAGGATTACTAGCTAATATTAATGTTGTCTTTCCTAAATAAGCTACCTTCCTGTTTCTTAGTAAAAGAAATTTCCTTTAAGATTTATCAGGGGTAGAAATATCTTCAAATATTTGCTTTAGATAATTGCTAAATCATGTTTGAAGGTTGAAATAATGGATTGTAGGTATTTGAATTTCTAATATGAAAATAAAAATTCACTACAAAAATATGTGTGTGTACCTATTATTTTCTTCTTTTTCTTTAAGGTGACCTATTCAATGAGGAACTCATCTCTCTACCAAGGCTAATAGTAAAAGAGGAGATAATTTGTCTGGCTGTGTCTGAACTTCATGAATAAAGCTTGGCCTGCTAATTATTGCAGTCACTTAATTAGCACTACCCAGAAGTAAATGAGTCATTATAATATAAACATAGGAGGATTTTTAGATCCAAAGATATCAGGAATCAAGGTGAACTAAAGGTAGCAATTTCAGAGATTTATCCTCTGTGAGATTTTTTGGGGAAAGCATGCATTATAATGAAATCATAAGATTAATATAGGAAGTTTGTAAGATGTTAATAAAAATATTTTAACTTAATTAAATAGATACTTCCAAAAATGGTTTCAGTATAGAATACCTCCGGAAATCACCCACACAACTCATCTATGGACACATCTCAGTTTCTTCCTTTTCACTGCATTGCCTCAATTTTTGCCCTCTTCCCTTTCTTTCCTCTCTTGATCATATTCTGTCTGCCTCTCTTCATCTCCGCTACATTTTCTCTCCTTCTCTTATTCTTTTTAACTTCCCTATTTCCTTCCACTTTCCTCTTCCCATCTTTCTCCACTTTTAGTTTACTTATAATCTCCCTACTTCACTCCCTGTCTCCAACCTCTCTCCTGCTGTCTCATCTGCTACTCTTCTCTTTTTTTTTTCTCTCTCTCTCTCTCTCTCTCAATTTCTTGCTCCCCAAATCACAAAGGGACATACCATCTTTATCCCTTTTTTTCACATTCAGACTTATTCTTTTTCAGTGTTCCACAGCTATAATTTTGTTTGGTTTAGCATTGGTCAGGAACAGACCATAAAACAACAGTGTACTTTTCTACTGAGTGGATAATTTTTAACTCCTTAAAACATGACTTCTCTGTGGGAATTAAGTTAATTAAATCAAGTCAACTTGATTCAATTAAGTTAACCAGCGAAGGAATTTTTTCTTTTTTCTTTTTTTTTTTTTTAGTGCTGGGACCCAAAGCCTTGCACAAATATTACTTTAAACTCCTTTGCAGATACAACACTGTCAAGAGACAACATACTGCATATCTAAAATGCTGTTTCTTTTATAGCTAGATGTATTTAAATAAATCATAGAATTACAAAACACAGAGGTAGAAACAGATATGTAATTCATATATAATTCATGTGAAGCTATTAAAATGAATCCTCTGTAAATGGCCTATTATTTACTTTTTCACCTATTATTTACTTTTTCAATTCCAGTGTTGGGAATCTCATATCTCATTAGAAAAAAACATTTCATTTTATTAAAATATATCTGACTTCTAATGAAATAAAATCTGTGCAAACTCCACTTATAGGTTACTATTAATTACTCATAGTACATTACTATACATTTTCAGCTTACTTAATTCACATTTTATAATTTTTTCTAGCAGCCCTGCATTTATGATCTTACTGCCTCTGAAATAAAAGTTAATCAGAATAATCTAAAAACTTTCAAAAAGGTTTAATTTCATGTCATCATTATGTTAACATTTAATTTGTTATTAAAGATCACCTACATACTATAGTTTATTGAAAAAGGAAAGAAAAATGAAAACTTTACCTGTAATGAACCATTAAAGACTGAGAACCTAAGCTGCATTCCTGTACAGTTTCTAAAGATTTCCTCTAAGTTTTCTTGGAATTTTAAATGCTACATATTGCAAGGTCTAAATCTATCAGTAGTCTCCAAGCTGGGCACAGTGGTGCATGCCTGTAATACCAGCAGCTCGAGATTCTGAGACAGGAGGATTGCTAATTCAAAGCCAACCTCAGCAAAAGTGAGGTGCTAAGCCACTCAGTGAAACCCTGACTCTAAATAAAATACAAAATAGGTTCAGTGGGCAAGTGCTCCTGAGTTCAACCCCCAGGACCACCCTCCCCTTGCAAAAAAAAAAAAAGTCTTCATAAGCATAGTGACATAGAATTTCCCCTCTACATATGCATCTTTCACTTAGACTTCAAGTATGGTTATTATCATAACCACAGTGAAATTTATAGGGTGACAACCAACTCTAAGAAGACACAAGTCCATTTCTAATGCTTAAACTAGGCCCACTGATTCCAGCCTAAAGGGCTAACTTGTGGCATCAAATCTATTTCCAAGTCAATGTGAATTGTTTAATGATATTGGGAATTACATGAACAACTAAGTTCTAAACAGGCTAGGGTTTATGTCAGAGTACTAGTTCTGTTGCATTTAGAAGCTAAGGTTTATTGACCCAATTTTTCACTTTCATGAACCCAAGTTGGACCACAAAATTTCCCTTTTTTCTGATCAAGAAATTAAAAATGTCTCTTGGAAGGTGATTTATCGATTGATTGATAATAATAAGGATGGAATCTAGGGTCACTCTACCACTGAGAACTGAGTTACATCCTGCCCCTTCTTGTCTCTATTTTTTATTTTGAGATAGGGTTACTGAGGCTCCATTGATCTTGGGATCCTCCGGCCTCAGCCTCTCAAGTTGCTAGAATTACAGGCATGTGGAATTACACCATGGTTCTTTTGCCAAAACTCTTTTCCTCCTGCTTTGCCTGATCTTTTATTCTAGAAAATTATATGACCCTATATTCCTTCATACTGCCTTTGGAGAGATGATTTTTTAAAACAAATTTTCCTATTACTATTTATCACACATGCACAGACACACATATAGCCATTTGCCACTACTATCAGGAATTATGCTTGATTTGCAATGCTTACATATTTTGTCCATTTTTTTTACATTTAAAAGAGATTTCTACTAATTTTTTATCATTATAATCACTGACTATGTTCTATTTCAGAACTAGCTACAGATATCTGGGCCTAATTTGATACCTACCAAAATGTTTTGGCCTAAAGAAATTTCTCTTACTTAGACATATTTTCTCTTATTGTCTTTCTAATTCCAGGATTTATTCTGAGAGATGATGCATATATAAAACTAATTAATAATGCATATAATGCATTATTAATTAGTTGTATTACTACTTTATTGATTTCAACTTTTAGTCATTTCTGATTTCCTCTTTTTAAGGAAATAATGCATTCTCCTCCTCAATGTAGGCTTTTTGTGAGTTTGTCAAGTATCTGAAGAACACATAATTTCCAACATACTGTTTGTATAACACTGATAGAAGTAAATTAGTACAAATAAACTAGCAAACTTTCTAGAATAAAATTCTTTAAAGTTGACTAAATGATTACCATATATCTTTCCATTTGGACTGCTGAAAACTATTTGAGCAACAAAGTCATTAAATATGACAAATTTTATGTTACTTCCTTTGCATTTTCTCTGATATTAATTCAGCTTCATTATTTCCCTCAGATTTCCACTTTTAATAGCACGTCTAAATCTTTTATAAGTTTACTGGTAAGAATGCTATATGTTTTGTTGACCAATATGGCCAGAGTAATCAATCATGATAGTTAAAATAGGATTCTTAGAGCCAGCCTGCCTGGGCTTGAATTCTAGCTTCACTATTTCCTATGTTGGTGATCTTAGTAATTTACTTAGCATTTCTCAGTTTCAGTTTCCTTACCAGAAAAAAAATGGGACAAAAAAGAATGTATTTCATATGGCTCTTGTGATTACATGTTCAAGTTCTGAAATTAGTATTTGGCATATAGACATCACAGAACTTGTTTATCCTCTTATTTAATCACTAGACTTTCTGTATACAGGTAGATTGTTAACGTAATTGTAGCTATAGCTGAATATAGACCAAATAATTCACATCATCAAATAGTTTGAGTTGATTTTTCTCAATATCTGAAATGCAGGTCATTCATGTTTCAAAAAGAAAAAAAATGCATTGATTTGTCAGAATTTAATTTATTACTTCATTTTATAATTCAAATTTATTAAACTGTATGTGGAATAGACTTTTCATTACATTTTAGGCTAAGCATCATTTAATCACATTCAGTTTATGGATTTTTAAGAACTCTAACTCATATTTTGTAAAAGGCCCAAAGATATCCAAATATACAGCATTACCTAAACCAAACAAAATTTATTTATATACATTATAACTAAGGATTTAATTAATTGTTCATATTTTATTTTGTTCATATGCTTATGTAATTAATTTTTTCTTTAATCTATTCATGGCATTTGGTTAATTCTATGCTATGTCAGAGCAGTATATTCCATATATTGAAAATATGGTATATAATGTAAAATATAAGAATATCATATCAGACCACAATACTTTATAACAAATCAACATTCATCTCTATCTTTTTCAGGACATGTATCATTCATTAATGAATGATAACAATGTTATCCATTACATCTGCATGCTCAGCTAGGGTATAGCAGTCATTCATTTCCCTGTATAAAGACATTTGCTCACACATCAAACCACTAATTGTTGAGTTGCAATTTGAGGATATCTGAAAGCATGCTGCCTGGACAAACTCCTGTTAAATGTAAGGACTAGTAAATGTAATAAAGTCTTTATTTCCTTCCTCTCATAGCAATACTTGTGTTTGACTTAGGATCCAAATTTGTTTCTTAATTTATAGTAATATTTGTATATCTTATCATATCTGACAAATTTTATCAGAGCCCTTTTAGCATCTTCTTAATTCAAAGTGATCACTCTATATAACATATGTGAATAATGATGTTGCTTAACAGGATATTAGGCTGTATTTTTGCTGTGGGTGCCTCTAAAGAAAAAATAAACTACAAGAGCCAACTTTGATTCGGTTGTGCATTTACCAAAGCCCCACAAAAGAATACTTTAGTATTTTTTATATGCATAGTGAGGAAAGTGTTACTCAGTGAAATAGGAATATATTCACAGTCTTCTGTCAGTAGTCAGTACAGGTAAATGGAATCACTATCTGGCTTTCTTTTTAATTCTTAGAGTTTATGTCTCTCTGCTTATATTTCCCAATTGTTTTGCATGTTGTTCAGCCCTTCAGCTCTTAACATATTATTATTGTATTTTAAATTCTAGATCTTATATTTCCAAAATCTCTGCTGTATCAGAGGCCAATTCTGATTCTTGCTCTGTCTCTTCAGTGCTCTTTTGTGTTTTAGTTTGCCTTATGATTAAGAGTAAACATGAAAAAAAAGAGAGTGAACATGATGTATTAAGTAAAAGGAATGGAAATTAAAAAAAAAAAAAAAAAACTAACACTGAAAGGTAATTTCCGGGCTAGGTATCTGTTAGTCTCAACTTTATTAAACGGAAATAGATGCAGAGAAATGCATATAATGTTATCCAGCAATTTCTTTGGACTATAAATTAGACTAAATCTACTTTTTAACACTAGACGTATTATTAGGACTTCTCTAGTAACCTATGGAACTCTGAGTACATCCTCTCTTTCCAACCCTTGTGAATTATGAAACGTATGCCAAATGTCTAAGCCAATACCTATTTAAACAGCAGCAGAGCAGAACCCCAAAACGAATAATGTAGGTGGTACATTGTTTCTCTCAGTATGTTTTTTGTTCTCCTTTTTCTCTCTCTGCCTTTAACCTTCTGCAGTTGGGGAACTTCTCAGAAAGAGGACAGCATAGTCTTATTGCATGAGCTTAGACAAGTGATTTAACTTCTCTGGCTCCTGAGACTCTTCAATGACAAAATGAAGGAAATGAACAAGAAAGCTATTCAAGCCTGTGACTTTACTATTTCTACCATTTATATTGTTTATAGAATCAGTCACATAGCTAGGATTTTTAAATAATCTCATTTGAATCAGTATACATCAATGATTAAGACTATGGAATATAGGGCCAAAAAGCCTGAATACCTTACCATTTACAGATGTGAGAACTTGAGCATATTATTGAAACTACCTATTCCTCAGTTTTCTCATTAAAAATGCCTTTCACATAAGGCATACTAAAATACAAAATAAAACAGCAGTGAAGAGACAGAGCAAGAATCAGTTTGTCATCAACTATAATGGAACATATTTCATACTGTTATGAGAGTTAAATGAGTGAACACACATATAATAATAATGAAATTGTTTGATACTTACTTAGATGTTGAATTTGCCATTTTATTCAACTGCTGGTGACAATAATCAGGAATCATATATACTACATTTTCACTATTTTGCTGAGCATTTCTCAAAATATTTTTTTTGTATTGAGGAATGTAGATATTTAGGACACATACATGGCAAGTATCTAGATTATTTAGATAATGTGTGTTCAAGATAGTTTTTAAATCTTATTACAATAAGAATTATATATGTAATATATAGATATTTAAAATATATATCTGCTTTATTTCGATCAACTGGATGTCCTATGTAACAATAAGCTTTTAAAATCTACAACATTAAAAAATACAGAGAAGACATGATAAAATCACAACCTCATCAAAAGAAATGAAAATGGTGAATCTACAGTAGTATGAAATATTTTATAATTCACTGTGGTGGTTAATTTATTAGTCAACTTGAAAACTGTTTTTCAATAAGATTAAAATCTAAATAATGAATTTGGGGTAGAGCAGATTGACTTCCATAATCTGGGTGGGCCTCCTCTAATCAATTGAAAGCCTAAATAAAAAGACTAGCCTCTATGTTCAAGAAGAACTGCCTTCGCCAATAAACTGCCTTCAGATAATGCCAGAATGATAAACTCTCTTGGGTCTACAGTTTTCAGACAACTACTGCTGAATTTGGAATTACTAGATTCCATAATCTTATGAGCCAATTCCTTATAATAAAATCCTTCTCTCTCTCTCTCTCTCTCTCTCTCTCTCTCTATATATAC
>NW_026000250.1:1994591-2005127 GCF_001458135.2 Marmota marmota marmota
GGGATAGTAGAGGATAGGAAAGGCAGCAGAACACAACAGACACTAGTATGGCAATATGTAAATCAATGGATGTGTAACTGATGTGATTCTGCAATCTGTATATGGGGTAAAAATGGGAGCTCATAACCCACTTGAATCAAAGTGTGAAATATGATATATCAAGAACTATGTAATGTTTTGAACAGCCAACAATAAAAAATTTAAAAAAAAAAAGAAATCTCTTTCCAGTTTCTAAAGACCATCACATTCCTTGGAGTTTGGCACTTTCCTCCATCTTTAAAAGTAATGGAAGCATTATGATCTCCTTTTTTGCCTCCCTCCCTCACACTTTAAGAGCCTGTCGATAAAGTGGACCCACCTGGAAAATTCCAATACTACACCTATCTTAAGGTCCTTCAATTAGCAACTTTACTCCATCTGGAAACTTAATTGACCCTTCTTCTTTTTTTTAGATAGAAGAGAAAGATAATTTTTAATATTTATTTTTCAGTTTTCGGTGGACACAACATCTTTATTTATTTTTATGTGGTGCTGAGAATCAAACCCAGCGCCCTGCACATGCCAGGTGAGCATGTTACCACTTGAGCCACATCCCCAGCCCAACTGACCTTTCTTTATTGAGGCATCACATTAACAGATTCTGGGGATTAGGGCATAGGCATTTTTGAGAGTCTATTGTTTTTCAGACTACAGTATGTATATATTATTTACACAGACATTCAAAATATTAATTTGTTATTATTAATTCAAGAACATATTTCTTTTTATGCATATCTCCATAAAGTGTTCTGGAGTCTATGTGAAATAACAGATCCTCTGAATCTGCCTTAGGAGTTTGAAGTACCTTACATCATTCGCATTTGCTAAAAGTTACATACACCAAAAGTGATTTAAGCTCTAAAAGGCATTTATAATACAAACTTAAAATTCTGTCAACCAAATATCTTGAGAATGCCTACTAGAATGTTAAAGCATGGACTCTAGAGCTAGACTGACTCTGTTTAAATCCAAGTTTTAACACCCACTAGTTTTTCATCTTCAACAACATCATTAAAAACTCTACACTTGAGATTGATAACTTGAAAAACATAACACAAAATATTACCTCAATGAGATAATAAATATATGTCAAAAGAACAGTGCCTGGCACAAAACTGTTATATACATGTTAGTGATTATTATAAAGTTATAATAAATTTTTAAACTATCCATCTAAAATGTCTAATAAAATGCACTGCCAACTTTAACAGAAATAAATCTTAACTGATTTCACAACCACTAACTGTATTATAGAACAAAGATGCATTTTAAAAATGGAAAATTTTTACATACATATATAATGTCAAATGTTAACTGATATAAAGATGATTCTAATATGATAGAACATACTGAGTTGTAAAATGGCCAAGATATTATGAGCTACCATCCTCAAAATGGATGTAATGTGGAGCCATTTTGGAAAAGAGTTTGACAGTTTTCGTAAAACTAAACATACTATTTAGTTTATATAAGATTTAGGAACTGTATTACTTGATATTTATCTAAAGGATTTGAAAATGTATATCCATACAAAAACCTGCACACAGATGTTTATGGCAGTTTTGTTCCTAACTGCTAAAATTGCAACCAAAACTTCCTTAAGTAGGTGACTGGATAAATAAACTGTGTAGGCATAGAAATAGGCTATTATTCACTGCTAAAACAATTAGCTTTCAAGCCATGAAAATATGTAGAACCAAAATGAGTATTACTAAGTGAAAGAAGCCAATTTGAAAAGACCATAAACTGTATGATTTCAACTTTTTGATACTATAGAGAATTCAAAATTATGAAGACAATAAAAAGATCACTGGCTTCCAGGAACTGGGAGTGAGGGTGGGTTAAAAGGTGAATCATAGAGAACTTTTAGGTCTGTGAAACTACTCTTTAATGGTACAATGACTGATACTTGTCATTATACATTTTTCCAAACCCATAAAAAGTATAACCAAGAGTGAACCCTAATGTAAACTATGGGCTTTGGATGATATTGCTTGGTTAATTAAGCTCACCAATTTTCACAAGTATTCAACACTGGTGAGTGGAAGTTGTGGGAGGCAAAGATGTGTGAGAGTAGGGGTATGGAAAAATGTCTGGACCTTGCACTCAACTTTGCTATGACTATAAAATTTCTCTAAAGACTCAAATTTTTTTAAAGTGAATCAAATATTTTAAGGGTGTTCTGGGAGCAAAGTTGTAAATGCTAAATGGCTTTGTAACAAGTTTTATTAGCACTGTTTTGGATGTTAATATTATTTTATCTTGACATTCATATGGCTAGAAGTTTTTAAGTGTGTACTTTATGTATGTACTCAGATTATGAGGTTGGTTAGTAAAACTGGATATATGGGTCAAATTGAGATTTGCCTAAAATTATGGGCATTCTAAAGAACAAGTAAGGGGCTGGAGTTGTGGATCAGTGGTAGAGCATCTGCCTCACATATGTGAGGCTCTGGGTTTGATCCTCAGCACCACATAAAAATAAAGAAAATAAAGGTATTGTGTCCATTTACAACTAAAAATTTTTTTTCAAAAAAGAAAAAAAAAAGAACCAGGAAAATAATTCAGATGAATCCAGGATTACTTAAGACTCAGACTACTTTTTCAAATTATGAATGCAGTATAAATATAGTTAGTGGAAGAAAAAATTAACAAAAAGTGAAACTAATTTCAGCATTTTGTTTCCTAAACAATTTTTTCTTATTACTGTATTATGATCATGCAAAAATGTAAATGATAAATGCAGTATAAAGTTGTCTCAATTGTCTGTCAAAAAATATTATAAAGCAAAGTATAGCAACAAAGATAAAAAAAATTTTACTTGTTTTGTAGAGTGTCAGATTTCTCTTACACCTGGCAATTTGGAGTCATTTTACATATTTCACCTTCTTTTTTAAATGGAAGAAATATACTGACTGAGCAAAATTACTTTTCAAAAACTTCATTTCCTTTTGTTTCACTTGTTTACTGAATGCAAAATAAATTTTTGAATTATTTACCATAGAAGGGACTTATTGAGGGCACTAGAGAAAATGCCTATGGTACACTATAGTGCATCCCTATTTTATCCACCATTGAATAAAACATCTATAAATGGCCCCAGTGCTTGCACAATGCTGTAGGGCTCATTCCCATTATCCCTGAGCTGTGGTTACTTCAAATGCTCTGCTAAACATTCTGTACTCTAACATGCTCTAGAGGAAAATCTAAATGCTCCCACAAAGTCAAAGTGAAATCCCACTAATGAAATTAAGAGAATAAAATGTGATTTTGTCAATTTAGGCCCCTTAAGCTAAAATTTTGGAAGGTGATGCACAAGGATTATTCAATAGAAACACTTTTAATTAGCATTACTTTACACTTATTCTGAAAAGAGCAAAAGTAATGAAAACAGTTCAACAGACTTGTTGAATGTGTAACTAAGAAAGTTTTCAACAAGCTGAGTTCATATTTGTTATGTATTTTTAGAGTATGTGTTATGGTTTGTATTTGAGGTGTTCCCCCCAAATCTCATGGGTGAGATAATGTGAGAGGGTTCAGAGGGGAAATGATTATGTTAAGAGAGCCTTATTCAGTGAATTAATCCCTAATGGGATTAAGTGAATGGTAACTGGAGGCAGGTGGAGTGTGGCCAGAGCAAGTGGGGCATTGCAGGTGTGAATTTGGGTTATGTATTTTCATCTGGCAAGTGGAGTCTCCCTCTAGGCTTTCTGATCATTATGTGAGCTTGCTTCCCTCTGCCACACTCTTCCACCATGATGTTCTGCCTCACCTGAGCTCTTAGGAACGGAACTTGCTGTCTATGTACTGAGACCTCTGAAACTATGAGTCCCCAAATAATCTTTTCCTCCTCTATAAATATGCAGGTAGAGTCTCTAAGTTGCAGTGGCGAAAAAGCTCATTAACATGGTGTCTGAAAGTTAATTCAAGAGAAATTTCAAGGAACAAAGGATTAAGTTCTTCCAGAGGACACATACTTTGTTCTTTTAATATTTGATATAAGTAATTTTATCAAGCCTATTTTTTTCATTTTATATCTAATGCTTGTTTCCATATTTTTCTGATAGGGTTCTATTATCAATATCTCATTCTTTATCTCCTGGTGGTAGGTATCAAGTGCATTGAAAAACAATGATTTCCAAAAGCTTTGATGAGGATGTCATGATAGAGAAAAAAACATGCAAATATTCTGACTCTGCTTCAATATTGATTTCTAACCAGCCTGATTTGTTAATGTAATTGCTGTAATGGACATTTGTCTCCACCTTGTAAACATGAATCAAACGATATCACTCTTACACTACAGTGCATAAAACATTATTGATTCAAATACTGTACCTCGAAACAAAGATAATCATTTTTGAGACTTCAAATTTAATTTATAGAATGTATATAAGTGACACTAGGTCAGTGCTGCTATCAGCTGAACACCAACTAACCTTGACAACTCTGACATTTTAAACAGGCAGTTGGTAGTTGGTAGTGATTGACCCACTAGAGAGCAGCTCATTATTTAGAGTGTCATCTCTTACTGAAATGACTTGATTCTGACCTCAGTAGTTTTCATCTGGACCTGAGCAGTGTAGAATTACAGATCCCTACTGAAGTGAAAAGTAATCTGTTCCTTTGTATTGTCTAATTTTAAGGCTTTCATTTTCCAGTCTTCCTGCAGGGCTGTATCCCTTCCTATGGGTGAAATCTATCTAGACTGGCACAGCAGGAAGTACTGCTGGTACATGCACTTCTCTTATCTATACTGTCCTACATACCATTCTGTGATTTAGAATTCTTGATAATGCCTGAACACAGAGAGAGACTGAACACTAATGGTTGTTTAAAGAGGGGATTTATCATGTGTCCATGATCAAATTAAATAAAACTACATACATGACCTATAAAACCTGATCTGACATATAAGGAGATGTAATAAGGCAAAAATTCCCTGAAGAAATTAAGAACTTCCCTGATTAAAAGTGGAAAATCCACAATTAGTACATAATGTGAAAAAAAGTTCCAGGAAATAACACTGGAGCAATATTTCCCAACAGATTTCAGACCTGATAGAATGTCTTGCTCAACTATATCACAGTCTGCACATAACTCATAGTTATCTAGATGTCTTTGTCCTCTTATCCTCTGATATTTTGGTGATAAATAAACTTATAGTCTTCCAGAAAGGTAAGCAAATATATAGTGTTGAAAAAATATTATGTTTAGAAAAACATTGAAAACAGAAATTCAATTAATAATATGTGGCATTTTGCTTATCCTATCATCCAGTAAGTGCAGAACACTTTTGTACTGGATCCCTATTAAAGATCAAAACAATAAAGTGAAAAATTATAGAACATACTATAAAGCCCAATTCTTCCCAAGAAAACTCAGTCCAGGAGATTAAAAGACTTGAACAAATTCACAGTTCTACAATATGTCTTAATAGGCTCTAACTTCAATGCTATTTTTTTCTATGCAACCCACCAATTTAAGGATAAGTACAGCACCAAACACACTGATATTTTAAGTAAAAACAATTGTTGTGGTTTGTGTTGCCTAAAAGTGTTGCCTAAAACCCATGTGTTACAGGCTTTGTCCCAGGATGGTGCTATTGGAGATAGTCTGCACCTTTAGGAGGTGGGTCCTTATGGGAGGTCCTTAGGTGATTGGGGATGTGCCTTCAGGGAATATGTGTGACTCCAGCCAGTCCTTATTCTCTTCGCTTCCTTGCAATGAAGTAAGCAGCTTGCCTGATCACATGCTACCTGCTACTGCCATACAGTATCCCACCAGAGGCCCCAAGCAATGGATCTGCCCAATCTTGGACTGAAACTTCCAGAACTGTGAGATAAAGTAAAACTTTACTCTTTGTAACATAATTATCTTGAGTATTTTGTTATAGTGACAGGAAGCTAATTAACACAGTAATTTTTACAGGACTAGTAATTGTGGGACAGCCCTTAACTCTCTGCCCCAGCCCATCAGTCACATGTTCACATATGTTTGTGCAGGCTTACACCAACACACACACACACACACACACACACACACACACACACACACCATTGGAAGGAGACAAGATTGACCATTTACTAAGTAGTAATTTCCTGGGGAAGACCAAAAATCTGGCTATAATGTGGAAACAATACATCTTAATAAAACAAATTGGGTTAAAGGTAAGTGCCAAGTAAATAGTAAAATGAAATCTGGTCAGAGGTGTTTAATCTTTGTCAACAACTATGAGTGAATCAACAAATATAGCTTCAAAATGTCTCTCAAAATTAATCAATTAACCAAAGATCTCAGGGCACACTTCCTCTGCCAAGCATTAAACTCCACGTATGCACAATAATTATATTGGAAGACCAGGTTTCTGTAGCAAGGCACAATGTTCAATAATTTTTGCAAGATATCTACTTCTCCCTAAAAGTTTAGGAATAAACATTTCATTTGATTATTTTTTGCTCCTTCATTTGCTACTATATCAAAGTATGTTAAAAAAATTGAACAGGAAAAGTACATCAGCAAGACAATCTACAATTTTAATTCAACAATCTACTGATAAAAGGAGCTTATAGGTTTTCAATTCACTAATATTAAATGTATAAGGAACTCAGTTCTCTATGTGCTTTACAGTGCTAAACAAACAAAAGATTTTATGCTGATGATGAAACTGTATGTATTTCAGGAATTTGAGGAAATATATTGTGCTTTACAGAATATTCTTTTACTAATTATATACTACTTTCCATATTAATAAGTTTTTATGAAATATTTTATAGATACACAACTTAATTTCTATATGACAATATAGACTTCATAAGAGATTTCCACGAGTTTAAATTCTAAGATTTAGCTCCTTTATTGTATAAAGCACCAATATTTTAAGAATACAGAATACTATTATAGAATAAATGTGTTGCCTCATATTGCTATTTCAACATAGAACTTAAAATACTCTTTTTTCTTAATAATTTAATTATAAGTTAAGTGTTATAATCCTAGAATAAAATTCTAAAATCCATAATTTTCGTAGGAAAATTCTAGTAATTTTAGTAGTCTTTAAGTTGAATATGCTCTATAGTTTATATCTACTATATTTAGATTGTGTGCTATAGAAGGTAGGTGATTTTGAGAAGTGAATTGGAAATTTCAGCTTGGAATCAGATCATGGAGGGACTTAGATACAAGACAAGGAACTTTGGATTCTCTTCACTTTGGAGTAGATACATTAGAACATGAGTATAAGAAGATTCTGACACTATTTGGTTGGATAAAATGAAAAGGAGGCAGTTTAGAGCCAGAGAAAACAATTGGAAAATCATTTAAAATTAAGGTGAAAGACAGCTGCAATTGTAGGCTTTACTTCAATACAAATATATATGATAAAATAAATATAAGAATACTGAGGCCTCAATTAAGCTGGCAGCACTGATAATGAAAATATATGAGCTATTTTTTAGTTATAATTGAAAGAACGTGGGACCTTAGTGGATATGAAGATGATGGAGACTGATGTTTGCCAACTATAGTTACTACTACTTATTGACAATACTTTAGTGACATTAGAAACCCATTAATTTATGGTTAAAATACTGTAAATGAAATAAAATTAAATAAGCAAACATATAAATGAAAACATCTTAATGTGAGTGAAACATATGCAGGTGTCCCAAATTAACTTTTTTCATAGAAATGGACGTGTCTTGGGCTTTATGACTGCTGTGTTTTTCGACTCCTACCTGTGAATAATTCACATATTTTTTAGAATTAAACTAAAAACTATGAGATCACTTCCTATATTTAATTCAAGGATTCAATGATCATTTCAAAAATTTGTATCAAGGCACTTATTTTATTTAAAACAATAATAACTGAAAGAACAAGTTTCAGGAAACCAAGGTAACAGAAACCTCATTGGCCTGATTGTATAAATTTCATTACTTTACAGGAATTCACCAAGTCAACTATTAATAGTAAAGAAAGTCTTTAGGATAACAAAGAAACTTTCTTAATGAATGTAAATGATGGATGGCTATAGTTTGAATTTAGAAGATTATTTGCATAATATAAATTGCTTAAGATGTGATTAAAGAGAAATGATATTTGAAGATGTTTGATACTTCACCACCTAATTATATTTACAATATAAAAATACACATTGAAATGTCTACATTATAATTATTTATACTCCAGAATTTTTATTTTTATTAAATATTACATTACAATGATAATTTACTTGATCATAATTTTAGAATATTTCAATTGAATTTGAAGAATTTTTATAAGAGCTTGTTTTATCACTAATTTTAGCTTTATTTTATGAAATTCTAAAGTATGGTTTAGCTTTGGAGTTTAATTCATAAGAGTTGTTGGCTGCAAATATCATTGTTCTCTCCTTTTTGCTACCAAAATCTTTTAGATAATTTAAAAAAAGTGAGCTTCATTAAGTGGATGTTGAAAGCTATCAAAACATTCTTTAAAGTTGCTATATATAACACAAAAGTTTAGGGATACCTTATCCTTGTTCACTAGACTATCAACATCCAAAAGGGAACATAATTTATCAATCTTTATACTGCAAATACTCAGCATGGGATCTGATATATAACAGATGCTTACTACATAACTCAGTTGTTTTATGTGACCCCTATTAATCCAAAGGAATATACATGATCAGACAAAAAAAATCTAATAGTCTTTCTATGGGACAGATTTTTCTCTGAAAAGTTATCAAAAAATCATTGGCGGTATGGAATTATAAAGTGCCATAAATATCTTTAGGTTATTTTGAGAACGTTGAATTTAACCACTGAAAATTTCTAAATGATTTGATTTGAAGATTTAAAATTCGTATTATAGATCTAATTTAAATAATTTCAAAAATGTATTTCACTTTCCAAACCATTTTGCATATTAACTAATCAGTCATGGCATGGGATTGTTCACAAAACTGGAACAGATATAACTATCTAAAAATTTACAATTTACAAATCACTCTATTATAAGTGTCATCACTTCTTCCAAATGACTACTTTAGAACATTTAATTTCATTACATTGTTAGTACTTTCCATGTTTCTATTTTCTTGGTGGGTTAACAAATATTATAAAAATAGTGGTTAAATTTATAAAAGTATGTGAAATAAGTTTCTAATAATATTGCAAATTCTTTTAAATTGTCATATATAAATATAGCACACTAAATGAAAGTGATGGGAAGATTTAGCAAAAAACATTGAAAATAAACATATCCATGGACAAAAAAGTTAATAATGGCAGATATTTTCAAACAGAAATGTTATATAGCATTAGAATATCACAAATTGAAATAAACATTCCAAAATACATGGTAAAATGTTCATCTAATAGAATTTTATGTAATATGGATTAAATTGTGTTATATTGTGAAATGTGATTCTATGCTGGGCTGAGGTAATAAGATTAAATATATGTAAATTATATTTCATGTACATACACAAAATAAATTTCTGAATACTTAGAGACATCAGGCAGTTTTAGCATCCCTCTGACAAAACATTACTCATCCAATATACTATGTGATATATGATGAGGATATAGAAATATATAATATATAATATGTAATATAAAATCACAAGACTCCTTAGATGAATGTGACAAATACAATGCTCAATTCAAATGAAATGTCTCTCCTTTCCTCTCTTTCCTTATTTGAACAATTTTGCAAACTATAATTTATTTTTAAATAGGCAACTTTAACTTTTGGGTAAGGCTTAAATTCCTATTTGTTATTAATGGAGTATAATATATAGTTTTCCTACCTCTTATAAAGTTATTTATTGAACTAAATCTCTCATTAAATCAGTCAAAGAACACAGAATGGTATAATTTGTTTTTTTTTCTTCAGCTGATACAAAATAAACAGAATCATCCCCCCCAAAATGGTACAAATAATAAATTATCCAATGTCCAGTCTATTTCATGTGAACAATTTAGTTAAACTCAGAATATTTAGAAATGAATAGACCTTTTTCAGTCAATTCTTTTGTGATAGGCAGAATTCTAAAACGTCCCCACAATATGTGTGTGTGTGTGTGTGTGCGCGCATGTAATCTGAGGGTGTATGATGAGATGTACATAAATATGTTACATTAAATGGCAAAAAGAATTTTACTGATGCAATTAAGTTACTAATCAGTTAATTTAGAATTCAGCAAAGAGATTATCTGGGTAGGCCTAATCTAATTATGGAAGCCCTTCAAAATCAGTATTTTTTTCTCTGGCTGAAAGTAGATGTCAGAGATGTTGTAAGTGTGAGAGGGATCCAATATGTAGGGGATATTTCCATTGCAGTGACGAATGGGGTCATGGACCAAATACCTGAGAGTTTTCCCTAGAAACTAAGAATGGTCCCTGGCTAATAGTCAGGAAAAAAAAAAGACCTCAGTTAAGGAACTAACCTCAACAACTTAGTTCCTTAAGTGAATAAGCTTGGAACTGGGACTCCAGATTTAAAACTCCA
>NW_026000250.1:2009695-2050732 GCF_001458135.2 Marmota marmota marmota
TATATATATATATATATATAATCTCAGCTGACACTTTAAGTTGAGTTTGGCCTTCTTTCACCCTAAGTTAAGAACTTGGTCAAGCTTGCCTGGACTTCTGACCTACAGAACTGTGAGTCTATAAATGAATATTTTTAAGTGGCTAACAAATTGATAATGTATTTATTATACAAGTAGAAAAACTAATGCAGCTGTGTGTGTGTCTGTGTGTATGATATATATAACTAGAGAGGTCTACAGACAGGCCCACAAATAGAAAATGATGTGCCTCTCTTTACTGGTCACATATCCCTTAGTACATGCATTGTGTTTCTTTATTGGCAACTGTATTCCTTTATTGTGAATTCTGTAACATAAAAATAAATTTTTAAATAGTAAAACATCCATAATCCCCCTCAAAAAATTGGCAGGAAAATAATACATGAATTACTGTTATCAAATATGTTAATGAGGGAATTATTGCTATATAACACCATAACCTAATTAATTGAAAATATTTTACATTTGTCTTAGCAGTTTGAAGCTGATCAGACTCTCCTTTTTGATAGTTTCAGAGTCTTTTAGTATTCATAATAGCTCTTCTATATATGCATTCATTTAATTATTTAAAAATAAACTCTGGAGATAAACTTAACTATTCTCACTTAGCTAGTTTCATGATTTCACATTAAATGAACATGCAAAAGTCCCTATGTGTTTGGAAATTTGAGAGATAAATGTAAAATCAATTATTTGTATAAACCTAAATGAGATTTAAAAATACATTGTATCAACTTTTTGAAGTTTCAGAAATCCTATTGAGGAAAAGAGAAACTGATGATGTGATTCTGTAATCTATCATTTGCTTGAGTTAGAAAGTATTTATTGTAAACAGCTTGCTAGGCATAAGAAAAATATCAAGTTGTGGCTATGTCAACATCCTATAACCAAAGGAAATGGAAAAATTCAAGTAAAATTTCAGGGTGTTTCCAAATACTAGATTATTTAGGATTATTCTGGGATCAAGTATATGTATGAATGTTTAAATTTGTTTGCATGTGCTTCTTAATATTAAATACAGGTAAACTAAGGGATAAGACTCAAGGAGGCAGGTTAATGTTAAAAAAAAAAATCACTAAGAGAGGTATCAGTGAGTAGATTTTACCAGTCTCTCACAAACTCTGTTTCTGTATCTGCTTTCTATTACATGGTTTGTAATGGCCTTTCCACTTTATAGATACATTTTAGAGGTGGGGCTAATAAGCTGCATTTGCATATATTTAATTTTTAAAATTTCATTTGTAAGCCCTATTCTTTCTCCACAATTATAGCATTTCTAATGGTGATAACATTATACTTGTGTTTAAGATTATAAGGATGCACTTATAATTTTTAATCAGTGGAACTTTAATCTGATCTATCTCCTTTTGTTTCTATACAATTTTGCACAAATTATTTTAAAACTTGTTCTAATTTTTCAGGCTCTCTGTTCTTCAATTATTGAATTTCCCTTATCTCGAATCATGATACACAGGGTTTTTAATTTGTATAAAAATAAATCATTATTATTGAGAAAATGTTTCTACTTTTATGTGGATCTGTGTTTCAGTATTTGGGACACAAAAATATAGTTGGTATGCTTTATGACAAATGTTCATATTATATTAACTGAGAGTTGTGATCTATAATCCTCATTTTCTTGGATCAAGTATGAGAATTTGCTCTGATAAGATTAAGTTTACTTTTTAAATGAAGCAATAAAAATAATTAATTTTCTACATGTCTGATTCAATGTACCAGGGCTGGGTGGTCCAAGTGATACAGGGTGCTTCTGTCACAGCACTTACACAAATTTGATAGTGAATTGGCTTTGAATTTTGTGACCTGGGTGCTTGCTCACCTCAAACTAGTCCAGCCCCTGTGAGATATTTTGACAGATTTTTATATTAGTTTTAAATATTTTCTAATTATTTAATTATTACATTTTAATATTCTTTAATTTTGCATCACTTTTTCTGCTCAGATGCTATTTTGAACAGCTTATGTGTAAAATGGCCAACTTTGAATTATCAATATTTGGAAAGAAAAGGACAAAAATGTGATAATTTATACAGAATGTATAATAATAAAAATGATCACTAAACTTTTTTTAAAAAATCATGGAGCATTTATTTTTTATAAAAATAAGAAGGAAATATGTGTATCCTTGTGGACTTATGAAGTAGATTTGACTGAATATAATTACAGGCTGAGTATCTCCTATCAAAAAGCTTCAGAAGTGTTGTAGGTTCCAGATTATTTTCAGATTTTGGAATATTTGCAAATACATAATGAGACCTTGGAGAGGAGACCCCACTATGTTCTTTATGTTTCTTATACACCTTAGACACATGGCCTGGACTTCTGACTTAAAATAAGTTGCAAATTAGTGACAATCATATAAAGTCAATATTAAACTATTAGATAGACTTAGTTGATTTTTATCCCAAAGTTTTGTATGGTTAATATGAAAGCTAGCCAAACTTCCTTATATGTCATTTATTAAACCAGTTATGGTTCAGGAAATAAGGTCAGAGTGTCATTTTCAATGAAGGTCAAATACTTTCATCAGAGAAAACAATGTGTATTTGACACCACTGAACTTGACAAACTAGACAAGGATATTGGTAAATGTAATCTAATACAAAACTCTTTAAACTTTTTTTTCTGTACTTGAAGATTACTTTATTATAACTTCAGCATGGTTTTCAAATTCCAATGTAAAGATGTAACTTATTGTAAGAAATCAAATTTTATATATATATATATATATATATATATACACACACACACACAAAATTATATTTATTTGTTTTAGTTAATATTTGTATAAATATTATGAACTTGCTTAAATTTGTGGATAAATATACCTTCCCATGACAACTGGAGCTTTCGTATACAAATATTTCATTGCATATGCAAATGACAAAGTTCAAACTGTAAGATATTTTGGCAGTACCTATAAAAGAAATGTATATAATAATGTAATACTAGTATCAACTTCTTGCAACTTCTAATTTCTTCTACTCCCACATTAGGTAGTCTTTATGGGAACTAAAATGGTTCAACAAGGCAATATAAATTTTATTATTTTTAATACATCACTTAAAATGAATTTTTATCTTGGTAATATACATAGAGAAAAACAGATAGGTGAAGATGTTCATCAGCAATCCTTTCTAATTACTGGTGATTTTTTTTTTTTGCTGAACAGTGCTACAAAAAGTGCATACTCTAGGGGTGATATCTTAATAAAATTGGCTTAAATGGCTAAGTACCATTGGACAATGATTTTCAGTGAGCCTAAAATAGCAGATATTATAAAGCAAGTGGTCTACAGTTCTGGAGACCTAATATACAGCATGATCACTATAGTTAATAATATTGTATTCTATACTTGAAATTTGCTAACAGATTGGACCTCAAGTAAGCTCACCGCAAAACAAAAATATATATGAGGTTTTGTTTTAACTTCACTGTCACAATCATTTATATAAATATATGTAAACATAATTTGTACACTTTGCATATATGTAATTTTTGTCTGTTCATTATATCTCAGCAAGCTGAGAGAATAAGTTAATCAAATCATATAATATACCATCTTTCCAGACATATTAGTAAACTGATGTTTTCTAATACTAATTTCCAAACCAATTTCTAATGTCTTTCTTGAACTGAATGTTTCAACTATCTGTAATGCCAGATAGGATTCTAACTCTAGAAAAGCATAGTCAAATGTTAAGGCTCAATGGCTCTCTTTTTAAATCAGCTAAGCCATAATAAATATCTACCACATTCTTTTGTTATATCAGCTAGATGTTTGTAAACCAGAAAACTACTGCAAGTCCTTTAAGGGAATTCCTTCAACATAGGAGATGCCAAATGTAATTTTAATGTGTTTCACAATGGATGCATCAAGGTGGATCTCTCATTACTGTAAAATATCTAGAAGAGAGCACATATTAACAACATATAAGATACTAATTATGCCAGGACGAGAGGATCAATAATATAGATGCAGATAGCAGCATTCAATTGTGCAAACTAATTTCCTCTCTTTAACTATATCACTTTAAATTTATTCTTCACCCCCTCCCCCCCCAAAAAAAAGATTTGGCTTACAGATGGTGACCAAATTTCCACTTAACTTTAAATTAGATACAAACTTTGGAGCAATCCATTAGAATAGTTTCTTTTGAATAGGCCTACCTCTTCTTAAATGAATGAAATACTTTTAAAAATGTGTTATTATCTATTTTATTTTGTACATTGTATAGTTTGTTTTAGATTGTATAACTATATGTGCTTGTTTGGAAAAAAACTACTAAAGAAATAACAGAAGTATTAACTAAAGAGAATAAATTTGTCCTTTACACTGATAAGATATTATACATCTTTCCAAAATTACAAACTTAAAAACATCAGTGCTTTTCAAACCATGACAACTTGAAAATCTATTATAATTCTTACAATAAATTTAGGCCAATGTTTGACTGTGTGTGTGTGCATGTGAGTTTGTTGGTGTTTCAAGGACAATACATATTTATATGTGCATTTATCAGCCAGTGATTGCTTTTTGGACAATAATTAAAATTGAAAGCCAATCAGCAAATAAAAAATAAATACCAGACTCACTTTAACTCCATCTACAAATCATCTATTTATGAAATCACTAAAATCAGTGTAATGCTAACAAATGTTTTGGAATTATACTAGTAAAATACTAATAAAGGTATGCACATGTTTTATATATCCACTAGATATATTTTATCTCATTTGAAAAATAGAATTAAATAGCAAACCTTACCTGTGTGGGATTGACTTAGCAGACTTACCTAAAGTTTATTTCTTGAGCTATGAGCACTGTGTCCATTATCACCTGAATAGTAAAAATGCATTTATGGCATTTTTTGTTTTGTTTTCCTCAAAGGACTAAAACCTTCTTAGAAAAGCAGAATAAAAGTTAATGATAATATATTTCCAAAAGTAATTTTTCTTTGATATTTAAATAGAATTTTCTTCAATGTTTTTTCACAGTCTGTGACTCTAACCAATGGTATCATGTTTTATTAATTTAACAATTTCTTATAATTAAAATCAATTAAATTTCCTCAGTGCCTACACATACTAAAAACTAATACAGTTACATGGGATATAAACCTAATAAAGACATTATGTCTGCCTATTAAATATTCAGTCTACTGAGTATAACCTTATTAATGAGCAATGTTTCAAATATGTGGATGAGGACTCAACTAATGGATGTGTGTTTCTGCTCAAAGATTATCATCTCTGTTTGCACATCCAAACCACCTGTCAAACTGATGAAAAAATAAAGATAGCTAGGCTTCAACTCAGACCTATTCCATCATTTCCTCATGGGATAAATTCTAACTTCCACATGCAATTTTAATGCACAGCTGGTGTTGTGAATCACTGTTCTAGACAGTGATCAAATAAAAGGTCAGTTTTATCAAAGTGGTTAATATACCGGGCTACTGATGATTCATTTTGTTTTTCACATACTAATTAATAATGGAAAAAGGTTAGGTTCTTTTTTTCTATAAATTACAACAAAATGGGAAAATGATGAAGAATATTCAACATATAATTGTTTATTAGATAGCTTACCCATGCCTACCACATGAAACAAATTTTCAATGTGCGGAATTTTATTAACAGAATAAAGTTAGCTTTACATATTTGTAGTAATTTAATGTCAATTTCCACAGTGATTTGTAAGTCAAAATTGTCTTTTCTATTATAATATTGTAATATATGGGTCAACTGCTCCACTATATAATTTTTTATCAACCATTTATAATTTTTATAATCTTTTATATGTTAATGTCTAATTTAAACAGGGTCTAGACCAATGAATTCGTCTAGTCTTGAATATGTTTGTTTCTTCGCCAAGTATGATTCATGACTTGAAAGATATTGCAAGTACATAGAAAACCATACCCTATATAATTCTACTATATGACTTCTAGGGCAGTAATTTGAAGTATATGAATAAAATATGAATAAAGACTAAGAATTAATGAATTCTACACATCTTTAATTTACATAAAATTTGCCAATAAAACTACTTTTGTAAAGCAAACAGATATATTTTTTTCTTCTCTGTATTGAATTATGGTGTGACTTAACACATAGAAAATGGCAAAATTAAGTTAATAATTTTAGGAAAAATTTCAAATCATGAGAAAATTAGTTGATAGTCATTTTATACCTGCAAGTAAAAAATGTGTTGAATTAACAAAAAAATAAAATAAAGATATCATAATCGCTTTTAAAAATCAGCATCTTAAGCATTATTTCCCAAAAAGGCATAAAAAAAGTTTAAAAAATTGTAAATCTAAACTTTGTACACTGAGTTTGGTGATAAGAATTACTTTATTGCAAAAGTATATACAATATAAAAACTGAAAAAGAGGAAGGTGTTTAGTAAGAATACATTATCTTTTAGAGCAACTTATTTCATGAGATGATATATAAATATCTTCTAAAATTCAAGTTACATGTAAGAATGTTTCTTATTTATCTGCTTAATAAATTTCTGGAAATGGATTTCATAACCTCTGCTACATATCACCAAAGTTAAAAACTGTTACATTTTATATAAGCAGAAGGTTTCCTTGGGATTTCTTGATAGATAATCATTACATAACCAAATATTAATAGCACTATGTTTTCCTTTTTCACATTTATTAATTTCCCTGTACTGTTGTTTTGAATAGAATATACAAAAGAATTTTAAACAAATAGTGATCTTAATTTATTACTGATTTTATTTATTCATTATTTCTTACATACATCACAATAGAGGAGTTCATTACATTCATAATTTTTTTGCATTGCAATTCTTAATACACTTTTATACCACAATTTATCAAATATCTGTTTGTATATAAGGTATGTTGACACCAAATTCACATCTTCATACATGAATACCTCTAGATAGGGAATAGGGGAATAGGGGTGGGAGGGAAAGGGAGGGAGAATGGGAATAGCAAGAATAGTGGAAGGAGACAATCATTATTACTGATTTTAATGGAACTGCCTCCAGTGTTTCTCTGAGAATTATAATGTTGTCTGTTGGTTAAATGCAAAGATTTATGCTAAAGATTCATTATAACATTGTTTATAATAGAATAAAAATGAAAATATTCAGCAGTGAATGAGTACTAAATATGTTGTGCAATGCATAATATAAAAATACCATATTATATAGTCATCAAAAATTTGATTCTAATGAGTATTTAACAAAATAAGAGAATGTTTTCCCTCTTTCTCTTGGTTGACTTAGCTAAGAGTTTACAATTTTATTTTTTTTAAGAACCAACTTTTTGTTTTATTGATTTTTTTTTCATTCATACATTGCTCTTTGGACTGCAAACTGGTGCAACCACTCTGAAAAGCAGCATGGAGATTCTTCAGAAAACTTGGAATGGAGCCACCATTCAACCCAGTTATTGAGCTCCTTAGCATATATCCAAAGGACTTAAAACCAGCATACTACAGTAACACCACCACATCAGTGTTTATAGCAGCTCACTTCACAATAGGTAAGCTATGGAACCAACATAGGTGGCCTTCAACAGATGAATGGATAAAGAATATGTGGTATACATACACAAAGAAATATTACTCAGGAATAAAAAAGAATGACTTTAAGACTTTTTCCAGTAAATGGATGGATCTGGAGACTCTCATGCTAAGTGAAATAAGCCAATTCCAAAAAAACAAAGGTCAAATGTTCTACTTGATATGCAGATGCTAACACATAGAAAGAGGGGAAGGGGTAGTAGAATAGAAGTCAACTGGATTATAAAAAGGTGAATGAAGGAAGAGAGTGGGCAGAGTAGTAAGAAATACAATAGAATGAATCTGACAATACTTTCCTATGTTCATATATGAATACAACAAAGTGAATCTCACCATTGTGTACATCCACAAGACTGGGATCCTAATTAGAATAAGTTGTACTCCACAAATGTATACTATGTCAAACTATACTCTACTGTCATGTATATTTAAAAAGAAAAAAGTATCTGATATTTAAAAAATAAATAAGTAAAATGGGAGAATGGTTATCCCTATTTTATAAGAACAAAAAAAAATCACTGGAGTTTGTATTTAAGAAATTGAGGGAAGAATATGCACTAAAGTATCATTTATTATAATTGACATGGTAGGCTTATAGGTCATTTTTATTTTTCTTATCTATTATATTTATTCTTTGGTACTTTTCAAACTTACTACAGTCAATGCATGCCATTTTATAGTCCAAAAAGTGTCAATTAACAACAAATAAAAGTTATTTTAGTGATATATAATGTTCATATTGGGTACTAGTTGAAGAAAAAAATGCTCATTAATACATTGTTCCTAGTTGGATTTCTTCCACTAAATAGTAATGAAATATAAACATATGCCTTTATTGTTGACTTTAACTGCTGCATATGTTTCCATCATATGAAAACCTTTGCTAAATATCCATCTACTTAAAATATTACAGCTTTCTCACAAGCTATCTTCTTCAGTTCAAAATATATAGTCCTTGCACCCATCTTCACACACTTTTTTCTTACAGTTAAAAGAACCTAGTTTCACCCTATTTACATGGAAAACAAATACACATTTGTCTCCAGCTCCACAATGTCCACTTTTTAAAAGAACTATTCTTAGTTCAAATTCTAACTATAATCTCCAATCAAGTGGATATTAAATTCTATAATCATGTTATAAATTTTAATCTTTTGACCGTAATCATATTTGTCATCTCATTTCTCTCATCTCATTTTTCAATCTCTGTTTTTAAATACCATGTTTCCTACCCTAATTCTCTCCCTTTTACCTTGTTCTGGGTTTAATACAAGATTCTTCTAGATCTCTTATTTTCTTACCTTCAACTTGCCTTGCATTCTCTATTATCCTTAGTTAATTGTCTCAAAACATTTTATAATATTATTTCCTACTCAAATATTTATCTCTCATATCTCCTTCCCTCCCTCCTTCTCTCTCTCTCTCTCTCTCTCTCTCTCTCTCTCTCTCACACACACACACACACACACACACACACACACTCATATATATACAGGATCCTGAGCTGAGTCACAAATAATTAGTGAAACTGAATCATATAAATAGAATGGCAAAGCATAGGCTTTCACTCAAACAAACAAACAAATGAATTTTCAGAAACTAAAACTAGCATGCTGTGTAGTTGAAAATTTCAAGCAATTTGATATCCCTGAAGCAAAAACTATGACCCAGGGACAGCTGAGACTAAAGGATGGATAGTAAGTACAGATCACATCATAGAGAGATTTGTATGCTACACTTAAAAACTAGGTTATTTATCTTGACTTTAATGAAAACTCAATTAAGAAAATGAAGTATAATAGTGATATAAGATCTTCAAGTGAAACAGAATATATATTGGCTGTGTGGAGGTTGATTTGAGCAGAACAATTCTACAGATATGATGAATGTCATCTTAGCTGCTATTGCAATTGTCCATGTAAAAGATGAAATAGACTTAAATTGAAAAGTGGATTAGAGGTAGGAAATAATAAATGCTACCATTGTATTTTGAATGTGGTATTAAAATATTTGTATTTAAATATAAGCTTTACAGATTATTATCTGTGTGACATACAGTAAATGCACCGAATAGTCTTAGGTCCCATTTTCCCCATAAGTGGGAAAATAGTAGTTGTGAACTGAGAGTTAATTAAATAATGCCCATAACATTCTTGGCACCATGCCTGCCATGTAGTCAATTCTCCAAAATATTATCTGCTGTTATTTTCATTATTTAGCAACACATTGAATTAAGCTAAAAAAAAAACTGTTGTTATAATAAGAGACAGATAAAAGACTAAGGTGTGACACATGATTTTAATCTGAGTGATTTGAGCCAATCAGTTATTATAGGTGGTGGACCAGATTTGTGAAAAGGGAGTTGAAAGTAACCAATTCCATTTGGAGCAAGTTAAGCTTGATGCTGCATATACCATCGACAGGGAGATGTTCATAGGAGAGTTTGATATTATGTTCAAAATTCTGTGAGAGGCCAGAAGTACATATGGACATTGGAATTTATAAGACCGTAGGTCATAAATAAAACAACAGGAAAAGTATAAAGCAATGAGAATAGCAAGCTGCAGAAATAGCACCAAGAAAAATCAATACTTACACCAAGGATGAAGTACCCACATTAAAAAAATGGAATTGTAAGAAGGCACAATAAAAATCACAAGAGAATATCATCACAGAAACCAAGAAAAGAGAACTTCAAATGAAGTGTGTGAATAAAGAAAAGTGTCAAATCAGCAGAAAGGTATGTAAATGAAAGTGTCTACTGAGTTTATCAAAAAGTAAGCCTCTGCTAGTCACATGAAGAATGTAGGTAGTGAGCACATGGGGTATAGACTAGATTACAAAGTCTTGTGGAGTTAATGGGAAATTATAAAGTAGTAGATGGTTAATGTAACTTTTCCATTTTAGTAGGATATATGAGTAACAGTATTCCAAAAATATATATCAAAATTATAGACTGCTAGTTATTGATTCCACAGCATTGTCAACAATATGGCTTTAAAATTTCGCTAAATTTATCTAAAAGGTAACCAAAAACACTGTTCCAAAAATATAACCCGAACTTTAGCTTAGTTAATTCCTCCCAATTAGAACTTTTTTTTTCTATTTTTTGAGTCTTATTTTAAGGACCAGATTATATTCAATCTCCTTTATGAATCTTTCCCAGTCTACCCCATAATGATTCCTTTTTTAAAACACACAATGGCAATTAGTCATGCATCACCTTGTATTTAGGGTATTTATGTTTTGTGGGTATACAACTTGTGAGAATAAGTAATATGGTTTGAGTTCCAAAAATAGAATTTAATTGATAATTTTTAAATGAAGAATGCAACAGAATGATATGTAAAGTTAAAGTACAGTCAGAAATTTGCCATTTTAAAAACTACACAAGTTTTAAACATATAAACTTATCCTTGGAAAATAATTAGGAGGCTATTTATCAAAAAATAATATAGGGCATTAATTTTGAATGACATGATTAGAAAATTACCTATTCTATGTTTTTCTTTATTTTCTAAAATGTCTATCATGAACTTCTATAATAAGAAAAATTAAATGGACATAAAATAAAACAACTGAACTGAAAAAAATATAAACCTTTCTTTAAAATTTTATGGATGTACAATTGATTTGATAAACCAATAAAAACAATTTGATTATAATTCAGGTGTGATGGAAAAACATAAGGCCTTCATTGAAAAATTATTTGACAAATTCTAGGTGATATGCAGTATAATTTAAAGCTTCCTACAATATTTTGGGCAATTTGAGTTCTGTGGGGTATGCATTCTGATCATTTCAAACCTAGACTAATAATACTCATATTGAGACTTGTGTATTATTATAAATGTATTTGATAACCAGTTTCTGACCAATGAACTGATTTTTAACATGACTTAGATAAACAAATGTAAAGACGTCAACCCAAAACTGGCAAATAAATTTGCATGTGTATTCTGTGAGACACATCACAGTTCTAAACAATGCCGTATCCAAATTTTAAAAATTGTCTTCATGTTTTATCTTGGGATATCTATTTTAATTAGTGCAATTTTTGTATGATATCAAACCGCATACATGGAATAAAATGTTTTCAATTTTAGAATCTGTAGAATATAATGGCTAATATTTAAACTCCTTATTAAGTCAGATATTTGTTGTTGCATCATAGAATCTCCCCAAAGTGATTTATTCATTTTCAGAAAATAGTTGTTTATATCAAATATCCCTATGTCTAAAGAAAGCAGAATGTTAAAAAAGTAGTTAATTATATATTTAATATCATACATAATGCCTTGAATTCGCCTGTGTTTCTGAAATGCACCTTATAATTCAAGAACTAGTTTTTAAACTTCCCATGAACAAAGGTATTTAGGGGCTTATGCTATTTGTAAAATGGTGCACATGAAAGGATTGAGAATTGACAGATGCCCTAATCTTGGTAACATTCTAGATAGGATACTTAACCAGTTAGTTGCCTGAGCTTGAGCAAATCAGTCTTATAGTTTAGTTTCTGATTTGGTGATGATGCCCACCAGGTAGTTGGGTGAGTTACCTTAGATAACTGATAAAGAGGTAGCACTTACTAAGTATCTATCACATTCCAGTCACATTTTATAGATTATTTTATTTAATTATCCCTATAACTGTATGAATTTGACATTATTTTTGCCATTTTAACGGTTGAATGTATATATATATATATATATATATATATATATATATATATATATATATNTATTGGGGTTAAATTTTGACCTAATTGTGCACACATGGAATACAGTTTGCTCCACTTCAGTCCCCAGTGCCTCTTCTTTCCCTCCCCCTCTCTCTTCCCCTTTAACCCTTTTTCGACTGTCCTCCTTTCATTTATTTATTGCACTTTTGATTGATGTTTAATAGACATGCATAAAGGTGAAATTCACTGTGGCGTGTTCATATAGGCACCCAGCACCTAGAATAATTTGATCATGTTTATTCCACAGTTTCTCCCTTTTCCCCTCCCTCCTTACTCGCCCTCAATTCATTTCCTCTACTCCGATGATCTCCCCTCTATTTTCATCGGATATATATATATATATATATATATATATATATATATATATATTTATTTATATATGTATATATGAATATACATATATAAAATTATATGTGTATGAATTATGTGCTTGTATTTTCTATGCATGTGTAACTATATGACATATGATGTATTGTATATATTCCTTATATATAACATTACATATGACATGTTTTACATATGTACTGCATACTGTAATGTGTATTATATATATATTAATATTATATGAATCTGTATGTAAATGGAGCCTATGTAGAGATCTTTCTGACTGTATGATTTCTTTGAACAAAGGGAAATTTTAGGGGGAATTTGATTATTTGATGTTTCTACCAAAGAAGAGAGAAAGGGTAAATTTTGGAGGGATGAAAATGTGAACTTTCAGGAATGGTGATGTGTACAAAGGCCAATATTAGGCATTACCAGGTAGAGGCAAACTAAGGTAAAGGTTGATTAAACTTAGAAAAATTTAGAGGGAATTCATAGTTCTAGTTATTTGCCTCTTATCAGCTCTTTTTCTTTTCCTGTTAGGCTTTTGATCTTTTTAGTAATAACACCCCCTTGCTGTCTCAGTTTCTTTTTTCACAAGGCTCAACCACATTGTTGAATTAGCTATGCAAACTACATTTCTCTCAATATGAGATACATATATTTCTAAATTGCAGGTTATATTATATGGGTAGATTAAAAAAACTCTATTCAGTGAATTTCTGCATTGTGATAAGTAGACAGACCACTGCTGAGAGAATGTGAGTGTGCAGGTGGTTCTATTGAAGTACATTAGAAAGTGAGAGAGTACTAAGAAAAACTGATAAAAATGTATGATATGAAAGAATTTTCAGAGGCCTGTTTTCCAGAGTAAAAGAGATCACTTTATCCAGAAGGTGCTTAGGTGACTGTGCTTTTCTTCTATTGGGTTAATAGAGATTAGATAAAAATCAAGGTATCTGTCTCTATGTGAATATGGGATCATAAGTGTTCCCCAGAGAATAGGTAAGCCTGACCTAAAGTTTGTTTTCTTAATGTGTTGAGGACAAGGCTTCAACCTTTTGTATGTCCAGAATTTCTTATGCCCGTATGTGGGAGTGAATCTGTGATTCTAGCACATTTCTATGTGCCACACTAACCTAAAAAAGAAAGGGAATGTTGACAAATCTCTCTTCAGAGTTTTCCCTTAGGATTTTATATCAGAAGGGATATGCTATTTTTCTCCATGAAACCAAAATAGACTGTAAAATTTTAACACACAAGCACAATGAAGTTGAGGTATGGAAAGAGTTAGGCAGATTTGGCATATAGTTATAGTAGTTGTTCAGCTATATTCACTTTAGATAGAATTATTCTAAAAAGTAAACACCGTAGGAAATACTTTTTGGCTCTATCAAAATCAAAAAGTAAACGGGTAAATTTTATGAATGATAACACTCCCACTGTCCTGATGGAAACATTTCAAAAATATGTAAAACATCACACAAACGTAAGAAGGAAGTGTGTTCATTAGAAATTTAGCAATATGCTATTCTTGCTATTTTGCATGTTACTGAGTCCTTAGCTTCATCTTTATATTGAATATTACATTTTATTTCCTCTTTATAATGGTTATATGTCCCAACAGTGTATGCACTGAGAAAAACAGCCACTGACTTTAAGAATGTTAATGTCTGCTTTTATCTTATCTGGGTGGTATCCTCACTAATTACAATTTAAGAAACACTATTTGCCAAACCATGAAGGTGTTCATTCCTTTTACGAAAAGAGGTGAAGTGATAGATTTTGTAAAACATTAGGTACTATGAAAATGTTTTATACTAAAATTGATGCTCCAGCATCCTGATATAAGACTGTCAAGCAAAGACATGAAATATAAACTACAGTTAAACTTCAATCTGGGCTAGGGTTGTGGCTCAGTTGTAGAGTGATTGCCTAGCATGTATTAGGCATTGGGTTTGAGTCTCAGCACCACATAAAACAATAAATATATAAAATAAAGTTTAAAAAACCCCCAGTATCCCAGGATATTTCCTGTATATAATGTAGAAATACATTTTATCATAATGAGGATACAAGAAAAAGTCTAAACTAAAAAGAAGGTGGTTTATTTTCATCCCTTCTATTTCTAGGAAGGAGGTGCTATATTTGCTTGCAACATGCATGTCAAGAAATGCATTCCTTAAAATTTTATATACATATATATATATATATATGTGTGTGTGTCTGTGTGTGTGTGACACACACATATGTATACATGTATATATGTATGTGTGTATATATATTTTCCCCTCAGTTTTGAGTAGAGATATGTGGTCTTTGAATAGAGATATTCTGGATTTCAAGATAATTCCACCATGTTGCGATGTGGGCACTATCTGTATTTGATGGTTTATGGTTTGCTCTCTGTTCCTCTTCCCACAGAATTGATAACTTTGATGGAATCATAGAGGGGAAAAGAGAAAATGATTTCTATTTGGGGTGACCATTTCATCTCAGTAATTCAATGATATAATTTATGTACACACAAACACATTCTAACAAGAGAAGTGTCAGTGTCTGTTTGGACAATTCACTATGGAAAATATTCCTCTATTGAGTACAATAACACTTTTTTCTTGTGATAGAACATACTAGCAATATATTTCTTTAAAGAAGCACTAGAGTGGTTGCTTTGCTAAAATGCCTAATAACAGAATATTGTTCTCATATCCCTATGTATGTGGAGTATATATAGATCAACAAAGGGTTTAAGTTTTTATTTGATATTTTTTGTTATAACTCATGAATAGGAAATGTAAAAAGAATCAAAATATCTGAAATCAATGTTTAAATTTTTTTCTAGGAGTAGTTTCCAGAAACTACCATTTAAAGATTGTGTGAAAGAAAAAAAAAAGGTTGTATGATCTACGCATTTACCTGAGGAAGATTAATTAACACATACAAATATGTGATTAATTCCAAGAAATTAGATGTGGAAGAAAAGAGTATCATCCCAGCTTCCTCTATTTTTGATTAAATAAATAAATAAATAAATAATATACTCATTTTTTTATCTGGTATTTTTGTAATTAAAACTATTTGAAATTTCTTAAAACCAAAGCCTGAGTGCTTCCTCTGATATGCAGATGCTAATTCATAATAAGGGAGGGGAGCTATGGAACAATAGGGGTACTTTGGGTTAGGCAGAGGGGAGTGAAGGAAGGGGAGGGGGCATGGGGGTAGAAAGGATAGTAGAATTAATTGGTCATTATTAACCTACTTTACATATATGATTACATGAACAGTGTGATTCTACATCATGTACAACTAGAAGAATTAGAAGTTATAGTCCATTTATGCATGATGTGTCAAAATGCATTATACTGTCATGTATAACTAATGTGAACAAAAAAAGTACTTGCATACTTGCCCTATCTGCACCATTACAATTCTACTTCACTGACCATAGCTTAGTTAATCCAGTTGTTCACAGAACAGTGTCTTAACTAAAGCAGGTACCCAATGTAATTTTGGTAAATTGTGACAATTTATGCATCAAAGTACAAGGTTTTGTCAGGGAGCAGAGGGAAGTGTGTTAAAAATATACAGTGCATGCAGTGGTGGAAATAGGATGAAAATGTAGACAGGCTAAGACTGCAAAGTCTCTTGAAATGTACACTAATTGAAGCTTTATTCTCTATGTAATGGAGAAAGACTCAAGACATATTCTGCCATAGACTTCATCTGATCATATGTATGTTTCAGAAAGAATACTTTGGATACTGTGTAAAAAATTGATTAGACAGATGAAAGTTCAAAGTAAGACAACCTGTTAGTTATAAAACAGGAAACTCACGATCAAATCTTCATAAAGGAAATGGCAAAGGGACAAATGTGGGAGGTATTTTAGAAGTAAGATTAATAAGATTTAATTGCTACTTGAATATGACCGAGTATTGCTAATTGTAGTGTGATTACTGAAGCGGATTAGGTACTTGCCTGCTCATACCTAATGCATACTTTCCAGCTTATTTACTAGTGATATTCATGCACACACACCACCACCACCACCACCACCACCACACACTCTTAATTATTGTAACAAAATTTGAAGTTTTGTATTGTGCCATTTTAATGTGATTTTTAAAAATCTTAATCCATTATATTTGGAGATTTTTCAGCTCTGGAAAATGAAAGATTATTTTCTAACATAATTACAGTTAAATTCATTGTCAGGGGCTTTTTACACTAATAGCAACAAGGGGAGAACTGCTATTGTCCCATATTCTTACCCCAATAGACCCCAATTCTCCAAAATGTCTTCCTTTATCACAGTAAAAGATTGAGAAATGTTTTTCTACTCTTGTTTGAACTGATGGTTAACTGCATTATTTGTGATGTTTTACCAAATAACAACTTTTGATAAATGATAGTATTTTACCAATATTCAAAGACTCTGAGAACAATACATGCACAAAACTAAAACTTTAGTAAATATAATTTACCACTATCTAATTGATTGATTTGGTTTGACTAAAAGGGATCAGTTACCTCACAATGTTGGTAAATAAGAATGCCAATGTATAAAGTTCAGTTTAATTCAGTTTAGATAATGAAGTACACTATGAAGAGTGTAGGATGTTACTGTATTTAAAATATTTTAGGATCCTGGAAGACTGTTAATAAAATTGTTAGCCTCTGCTGACAATGAGCACTTCAAAAAATATCAGAAGATGTGTTATTGCAATGCAGAAACAACTTTATTTATATATATTTCACTTAGTACAGATTACACACACTTTATGCACTGAAAGTACATCATATTCAATCAGGTGTTAGTATCTACACGTATTCCAGTTGAAATATGCTCTATAATATTCATTCTAACATATTCATACAAAACCTGTTTACTTTTTTATTACAGCTACAAAGTACAAAGCAAAAAGAAAAATTTAAAAACGTTATGAATCCTCGTGTCTATTAAATTTTCACAATTTTAACATACATAATTTTTCTTCAGCTGCCATTTTTAGATCTAACTGTTCAAACACAGAAATTACACTGAATTGTATGCATTGCCCAATCTGAAATCTGGACCTATCCTCATAAATATTCCTTTGATGTATATCAATCCATAGTCCACACTTAGATAATCACAAAAACGAGTGTTTTAAGAGACATAGACAAACATATATGGAAATAGAGAATGATGGTAAATCCATATCAAAACCCCTTTATGAAAACATAAATTACACCAATAAAATTGTAGATGCATGAAACTGCCAATCTGACATTGTACAGAGCATGAACAGAGATCCACTTGACTCTTTCGTTTTTCATAGATATAAAATTAAAGTGTTAATGAAAAATGAAGGTGGCAGTGTTAATAGACATTTATGTTTATGTTTTGGCCATAACAACTGAGAAAAAGATACATATCGACAATGCAAATTTGTCTTTGTTTTGTGCAAAAGCAGAACTTGAACATTTAAGTAAAAAGGAGTAGATTGATCTTTTTTTCATATATATTCTAATATTAGAGGATTTTAGATCATTCATAAAACAGAAAACTTTATTAAGTACCGCTTATATATTGAAACCAAATATCTTAATTGAAAGGAATAAAACACATGAGCACATATTTATAATGCATTGAGTATGACAGAAATCTTTACTAAATGACACAGAGAGAGTAAATAGGATCATATGAAGGATACAGGATGATTGTACTTTGGGAGTGAGGACAACAGTTTAAAGGAGCCAGTAGCACTGTGAATGTAGATTCATGATATTTTAAAAAATTGTTTTTAGGTTAAAGTTTATATCACTTTTTCCCGTTAGAAACTTTATAAGCACAAATAAACATGCAAATGTATGCTTATATAGGTACTAACCCTTTTTGACCCCATTGTATTAGAAACTACTTAGCATATTAAAACAAATTTTACCTAAAGAGCCACAATCAAATATATCAATTTATAAACATGAGCTTGATGTTGTTATCTTTCAATTCTCCAACCAAGGAAGATTTAATATTATATTCCTTTTCATTTCCATAATTTGTGTAAATTTTGAAATAAATGTGTATATGGCCTTATAAACAACAAATATTTATACATGTAAAGTGGAATTGTAGCACCATTTGAAACTTTCTTTTAAAATATTATCAATTATTCTATATTTGGAAATAATTATCATATCAAACTATTCTTTCTATGTAAAATAAAACTATTAAAATATAGTTCTGCAGTGTTAAGGTCTGTATCATTATGAAGTTAAACAATTTCTTGAGTTGACCAGGCAGAGTGAAAATTACATTTTGCATCCAGATATTTTGGTATCATGTAGAAACATGATAGTTAACCTGGAGGAGAACTCAGCACCTTCTCTTGAATAACTGAATTTGTGTTAAAAAATCATAATTATTTAATCTGAACATCACAAATGAGGTGCACAATTGTTTTTCAAAGAATGTTACTAGTACATAATTTTGAATGAGAAAATGATCAAATGTATATAAATAATGAAATATAGTCTCTAATTTAGGAGCTCATGAAGTAGTTTTCCAGGATCCATGAAATTCCATTTTTGTATGTTTGTTCCACCTTTAAATATGAGATTATGTTTGTGTTTACATGACAAAAGAGCAGGTCAAAATTATTTTAAAACTTTAATTACTTCAAGGTTGTGACCCTGAATATGTCTTTGAGCAGCATGTTTGATTTTCTGGAAATATTTTTGTGTAAGGGAATCAATCAATCAATTTTTTTCAATTACATTATTGAAATGATGATCTCTATCAATTTTGTAACTGATGTTAGATCAGACACAGATTTAAACAAGTAAATAAATATTAAAGTTTATTGTATAAATTTTGTAAATAATATTTTTCATCAGAATTTGAGATTTGTTTCCTTTTAACTACCATCAAGTAAAAGCAGTACTATTTAAAATTTTCTCTGAGTATCTAAGGAAAACATTATTTTGTTATGTATTGGTTAAGCCAAGCTTTAAGAGAAAAAGAATGAGATGCTTTTAAAAGTCAACTGCATTTCAAAAACAATAACATCTTATGAAGTAAATCAATGAATAATTAACATATATAAGGCTAAATAATAAGGGACAAACGTGAAAATATTTCTAGAAAATCAATTGAAATACTTCATTTTCGTTATGTCAATTTAAATATATTAAATCTAAAGAAATGTGATTGTTTCACTTGACAAAAGTTTTATTCCTAATTGCAGGGTACCAGTGTATTATGGATAATTTAATATAATTATACACTTTAAAAGGAACAGCTAAAACTATTTCAATTGAGAATATATAGAATACACAAGAGGTAAGAGTTGGTTATGAGAATTCTTTAAATAAATCAATTGGTTGTTAATGCTAAGGGAACTTTTAGTGGAAATGTAGATGCTATTTTTTAACCAAAAAAGTGCTTTCTCATGAAGACTTGATGTTTTCACTGAAAAGAGGTTAGTCTCATATGTATAGAGAGATTTGTAGAATGCCTGTGTACTACACCATTAACTAAACAACTGCTATTACATGTATTTACTCAATTACACATCTATAAAAATAAACAAAATTCATAATAAATAAGTCAATCTTTAAATCATGTAAAAATCCTGTATAATTTATAATATAAAACAAAGGTAATAATTCTGTAAACTTAAAATGCACCAATTCCAAAAGTTAAAGAATAATTCTGTAAACATAAAATGTACCACTTTCAAAAATTAAAGAGTTTTCAAACCAAATGATGAAATAAATTATAAAGAACTTACTGATATAGCTAGAAATAAAAAAAATTGAAAATTCATCTATAATCTAACAACATTTTTTAAAAACTTATATGACAAGTATGTATTACATGTGCAATAAAAAAAATGAAAGCCTATGGCTACTCTAGAATTTTAAAAGTCTACTCCTTTTTCTAAATATCACATTAAACCATGGATGTCATGTTTGAACACCCATAATGCATGAAAAAAACAAATTGTACATTAGTTCTTTTTAAAAAATCCACTAATTATATATAGCACACAATTCTATGTTATCACAGCACCTTTGAATATACTAGAAAACTAAATCTAAAGCAAAATATTTAAGCAAAAAAAAACCTAAGCTTCAAAATATCTTTAAAAAATATGTATACTGCACAAGAGCACCTATGTAAGCATTTATGAAGTGTGGCTTAAGTTCATAAAAGATTTCTTAGGATATGCTTGTCCTGTACTATTTTGGTTGATATCAGGTTTCACATTACATCTACTAGGCACATTATTATAAAACCTAGTTAAATAGTGAAAAGTGCAAGTGGTTAAATAGTAAAATGAGGCAGTAGTATTTTGTATTGAAATTAAAACCTTAGTAAATATTATCCAAAATAGTGAATTTAAAATCATCTTTTAAAAAATTAATCTGTTTTATGCATTTTTTAATATTTTTTAATTGTCAATGGACATTTATTTTACTTATTGATACATGGTGCTGAGAATCGAACCCAGTGCTTCACACATGCTAGGCACACACTCTGCCACTGAGCCACAATCCCAGCCCAGTTTTATGCATTTTTAATGATAAATGTGGATGAGTGCCAACAGAAAATAGAAGACATATAAACATTAATGTATTGAATTTAAATTGTTTTATAAATTTTAGACATCTATCCCTGAATACAACAATAATTTCAGAAATAAAATGGCTTAAATATCTTAGTTTTAGAAAATATTTTTTTATTTAAACTAAAATAAGGCAAAGTATTTCACTATTTTCAAGTTATGAATTGTGAATTTTATCCAAAAGAAAATACTTTTTAGTGAGCTTTCAGGGCAGAAACTGCACAGTACATTGTAGCTTACTAATTAAATAGCATACTTATGATTCAGTAGAACAGGTTCACTAAAAGTTACTTTTATTTATTTATGATGATGAGTCTTAGATTTGCTATTCTTTATTTGTTGACTAAAATAAGAACCAGAGAGACTTTTAAGGACACTTAAACTGAGAATATTACACAAATCCATTAAGTTCAACACAAAGACTGGAAAATATCTGAGACAGTGTATGGCAGACATGTAATAATTATGACAATTCAGTTGAATATACCACCAAATCAAATGCTAAGATGAAACTAAGTGTGGAGATATGTATTTTTTCCTATTTATCTTTTGTAGAAAACTGTTTCAATGCCTTCCATATTGTTCTCAGATGTAAATATTCCCTCAGACACAAGGAAAGGAGAGATCAAGGATAGTTCATAGTCATAAGTTGTATCTATTTCCATATATGATTCAATTTTAAATACTGGTAAATGTCAATTATCATTGGCTTATATGAGTAAATATTTTATCACAAAGATCTGGAAGGAAATAATTTTAGAAGATCTTTTCTCACAGAAGCTGCATTCTGTGAGATGGAGTCATAAATAAATTTTTAAAATAAATTTTCTATTTTCATCACCTGCAAAGACAACACTCATAAAACCATTGAGAGAGGTTTTAAAAAACTGCACATAAAAGTTTCAATATATTTTCACCTTTACACATACAAAGGAACAATTAGGAGTTATTCTCACTGTGGTCATAAAGGAATGGTCACCAAAGTAGGAAAAAATGAGATACTCTTCCTTAACTCACAGAGTGTGTAGAAAAGAAGAGACCAGGGTAGTCATGACACATGCATTTAAAATGCATTTATTTAATAAGTGAATACATAAATGGTCATGAAGCCATGGTAGGATATTATGGGAGGCCTGTTCTTGGGCCTCATCAGGTTATTTACAATTAAATTGAGATATGGATTTTAGACACTCTCACTACTCGTATATCTTAGTATCTGCAGGGCACTGATATTAGGAATATACTAAGTTGGGTCAATTTTTCACATTTCTTAGAATGATTTGAATTAAACTGAAATATTTATCTAGAAGGAATGGGGTAGCACTATAAAGTTATTCTATGTGAGGAAGTTGTACAAGTGTAAGTTTTACTAGAAAGTATTTTTTCTACATCAGTTGTTTATAGCATGTAATATAATACTGCACCTTACATGACATTTCTTATTACCATAACTAGTTCTACTCAAACTTGTTTTAATCAATAACATAATGTTTAAACAGCCAGATAGCAAAAACATATGTTCAATTAATTTGACGTCATTGGAGATACAGAAGATTCTGTATCAGGTCAATGGGAACATAAAATGTAGCAGAAACTTGTTTAGAATATTACCTATATATCACATATCCAAGAATTATACAATTTGAAATGCTAAATAGAGCATTAATGTCTTCTAAATATCTTTACATTGCAGAACACTTAAAATAATACACTACTTTTACTACACATACATAACAGAACATATCCTTCTCATATTTTTCAAGGAGAAATGATACATAATTGAGAATTTGAATGAAAATTCAGGAAGCATGTTATGTCATGATTATAAGGGTCCTTTATACTCCCTTTATTTACTAAGAAGTTAAAGGTTTTTTTTTTTTTTTTTTTAAACTGTTAGTAATGTTAGTAAGTCAAAAGCAATTTAAAGAACATACCATAAAATTGAAGCATGTCATTCTTCAATAAAATATAATGTATACCCAAATTGAGGCATTTATTCATTTGTGTAGGAAATGAGTTAACTGAAATACTGTATAAAGTGAGTGAAGTTTATCAAGCAAATTACTCAAAGCAATGTTACTTATTCAATATTTTCATGTCAGAAAAGTAAAAATCTAATGTCACTCTAGTGCATTATTTTTTGCTAGGTAGTTTCAAAATTAAGATATAATCATTTTTGAAATATCTAATCTCATGCTTGTTTCTACCCTCAGATGACTGTAGTTATGCTTCATAATACAAGAAATGTAAATGCATTTCCCCCAAATACCAGGGAGTATAAAGAACCTTACATTCTCCTTTCAATAGAGAAAATATCAAGGACTTCTTTTTAAATATTTGTAGGAAAAGGAAACATAATGATAATAAAAATAATCTGTTTAATGGTTAAAGTAGTGGAGCTGTGTAATTATAATCAATAGGAAAACCCCAAAAGTTTATTTTTTATTATCCAACTTTTAAGCAGAGCGGTATGTAAATAAAATGGTTTTATTAGCAAAAAACATATTATATTAGTGTATATTTTGAAAACATTCTACTAAAAGTTTTCTGATTTGGTTGGTTTGTTTGCTGGTCTTAAAATAATCTCTTGCCCTGGACACCTTTCAGAGGGTAGCTTGGAGTGTTCACCATCACTCTCAAACTCCCGGAGGTATTTAAACTTTTCTGCAATCAGAGCAAGTAATTTCATGTTTCATGACTAATACATTACCCATCAGTGTGTACACCAAAACAGAATTATATTATATCACAGTTGTTGACATTCAGAGCAAGCAAACAGAAAAACAGCATGATAGAACTCAGATATTGTAATGCATTGTTTCTTCCATACATTTTAAATTTAAATTTCCAGATTACAGCTAAATAAAGCAAAGCAGAATCATTGCTGTGTTTACCAGGTTCCCAGTAACGTTTACTGAGACATTATTTTTTAAGGTAGTTTTGTTTTGCTTGCTGTTATAATGGGAAATCCAGATAACAAAATTAATAGTCTTAGTCTAATTTTGAAATCACAAATCACTAAATTTGGGGGGAAATGAATAGAATTATGTTATTTCTAGAAAGTTATATCTCACTGCAGATTTCAATAGTTGATGTCCTGGAATCAGTCTAGGACAAGAAAAATAACATGTTATCAAAATCAGATGGTTGTGTTCTAGGAATCTTATTTGCCAAGCATGCTACAAGGCTAAATTCACATACCAAAATATAGATGTACTTAATCAAAGTTACTGAACTTAACCATAGTGAATACTAATTCTATTTCAGGCCAATTCAGATTATTGTTATTATTTGAATTGATGTATCACATATCTACAGCATGATTTCATCCATGAATTATAATTTTCCAAAAGATTCACCTTTTTTTAACCTTATTTCTGAAATTGAAAAACTATTTCAACTCAAATCACAAAAAAAAAAAAAAAAAAATTATAGTTTTTTTGGAGGGGAAAAATGAAATACTTCAAATATATGTGTAAGACAGTAACTAACATATAGAAGGCCCTCAAAAATGGTGCTTTTATTTTTATTCTCCTCACGGTTTTTTTAATACCTTTATTTTATTTAGTTATTCATTTCTATGTGGTCCTGAGGATACAACCCAGGGTGAGTGCTCTACTGCTGAGCCACAACCCCAGCCCCCTTCTCTCTGTTTTTTTTAAATGCAAAGTCTTCACATATTTTAGTGGAACAGTTGTGTTAAGCAAGACTTGTTTTTGCCAATACATATCTTCTGTATGAAAATTAACAAAACTGATTCTAAAATAGCTATATTTATTTATTAGTTTTGTAGGGTCATATATACCAAATGTTATTTGATTGCTCTGGGATTTGTTAATAGAAATTAATCTGTGAAATCATCTTAAATTTCATGTTTTATATTTCTACTACTATATATACAAAAATGCCTTCCATAATACATATAGAAACTTATGCCAAAGAGGAGCATCATATTCATCAGGTATAGACGGCTTCATGCAATGGATGCACACCTATATAATGAATGTTCCATATTTTTTTCCTGAGCTCCACAGTAAAAAAGAAAAATCTGAAGAAAGCATTTGATACCGTTTTTAAAATGTAAAATTTATGGAAGGTTCCTTGTATCTTACATCATACTAGAGCTGTTTTATTACTCTACATGCATATTTCTAATCAGATGAGTAATGAACTAAATGTAAATATCACTGCAAGACCTCCTTTTTAAAGTTTATTTTCTCACTTTGTTTAAAATAAATTGGAATATTTCTGTTTCCTTCTAACAGTAATATTTTATTTTCACTGTCAGAATTTCCTTAAGGAACGACAGATTTTTATTCAATTGACTGACACTTCCATCTGTTTTGTGTGATGTTTATTTAGAAAGAATACACCTGCTGTATTTGAAGTTTTAAATATGTAATTTTTTTCAGTTTTCACTATTCTTTTAGTATTCTGCAATATCAGTGAATATAAGATTCCTTTCTTAGTGTTAATTACCACAACTTGAAGAATATAGAGAGAGTAAAGAATATTGTGAATGTAACACAAATGTAAAATTCAAATGATATTTAGTATTAATCTCGCTAAGTTCATGAATTCATGTTGAGAAGATATTTACTAATTAATATGAAAGAACTATAAGCCAATGACAAAATGTGTAATTTATTTATTTTTAAGATGTGAAAAAAATCAAATAAGTCACCTGATACTCACTGATTTTAAATTAGTGCTTTTAATTAATAAAAACCTAACCATGACCAACAACTCATTCACAGTTGTACATGCTTTTAGTATTTTACCTAACTCATGAAGCTATTTGTCCTATGCTTAGGAAAAAGTCTCTTCACTGTATAAAATATAGTGACATAATGGGAAGGAATTTTTAATTTTATTTACTTCTTAATAATTACAAATTATCAACAAAAAATGGAAAGATGGATATTTTCAAAATACTTCATTTTTTATATATCCATACCTTCCTTACTGTATGATCATATACTCAAGTAAAATTAGTGTAGCTCATAAAATGTATCTGAACCTTTGTAAACAGTTGAAATCAGAATTTGCTGTATTAACAAAATTCATAAGCCAATCTATTAAAAATGATAATTCACAAATGTAATTCACAAACCACATCATTTATATACTGTCTTAAGAAAGTCACAGGTTTAGCCCAGAAAAAAAATTCTATCAGGATGTTCATCAAAGAAAGTGTTATTAATAAAGAATACCTTACTGTTGAGAAAGGTCTTCAATAAGAGAATAATAAGGATAAGAATTAGAAAATAGAGTTCCCTTTTGAGTCATTAAGCATAAATAAAAATACAACCTGAGGAGATGTCAAGCACCTACTATGTTTGTCCTCCAACAAATGCAGAGAAACATGGAAATCATCAGAACTGTGAAAATAACTGCTGGCCTGCAAATTCATTCAAAGCATTACAGGAACTCTACAGAGCCTACGGTTCTATTTTACAAATTAATTATGGATCTGTTAGGAAAAAATGCACCCACAAGTGAATTAGTAACTTACATTTTCTGTGACTAAAAAAGAAAGTTTCAAGTTATTGTATTATTTAACTATGTATATCCTCAAAAGATCTCCATTCTTAAAACAATTTCCAAAAATATGGTAAATTATTTGCACTATTATCTTGAATCTGGAAGACTTCTTTAATATTTCCAGATTTTGGGTCTCTTTTGACTCTCACATTGCAATCATTTTATTAAACCTAAATATGTTTTCAAATCACTTTATTTACTCAAATAGATTAATACTTTTCTAAGACCTACACAGACAAAATAATAAAGTCAACATGTGGCATGACTTTGAAAGAAAAATGTAGATAAATTCTATAACTTTATTAAGAAAACAACAATACTTATATGATTTAATATACTCATGAACTTTGAGAAAAAAAATTGTCTTCATTGTTCTATGGAATATAGAATATAAAAAGCATGTATGTAGGCTTGTTTTCACAAATGAATTGAATTTTAAATTATTTTGCACAGATTTCTTGGGTCTTTATATGCTCTTATTTCCCTTCCTGCACATTAGAGAAAGAAAAATTACTCCATTTCCCAAAAGGCATTAACTCTCTCTCTTTTTTTTTAGTTTTAGGTGGACACAATATCTCAATTTTATTTTTATATGATGCTGAGAATCGAACCCAGTGCCTCACACATGCTAGGCAAGCGTGCTACCACTTGAGCCACATCCCCAGCCCAAAGGCATTATCTTTTAAGAATGTCTTCTGAAGGGCTCTGAATACCATGCATAAATATGTACACATTTAACTGATTATCTAAAATAGAGATCTTATATAAATTTCAGTTGCTGGCTTGAAATTGAGAATGAGCATCCTTCGTTTTTATAATCCCATTATTGCTATATTGTGTGAATATAGATTTATTGTACCAAAATAATTTTTTGAGTTCCTAATCTTCAAATTCTTCATTGTGGAGACGTGTAGGCATGATGGGATATGGGTGAGAGGATAACTTGCTGCCATTTAATTACTTTTCTCCAAGTGAATCTGGGGTTCCCAACATCATTAGTGTTAAAATATGTTCAATAGATTCTAAAAAGCTTTATTGTATGGTAGCTAGCCCAGATCTTTCTGATCCTCAATACACAATAGTAGTGAAGACAATGCTATAACCCTTGTTATAGAGGTTTCCCAGTCTATTTTCTAGCATAAAGCATTATACTGTCATCTACAGACAAAACTGCCCCCCTATTATAATCATGATTCTGCACCCATTTTTCCTATAACCAACAGTCATTTTATTCTGATTTTCTATCAGTCTTTATTCAATTCATGTATCTATTTGGATGTTTCCATACAATATGATCGTTTTGATCCCTCTTGGAGGTCAATAGTTTCTGTAAAGTTCTACATCAACTGAAAATAAGAAGAACATAAATTTAGAAAGGTCAGTTAGAAATGGGATTACCTACCGGTCTGGTGTGTACAGACACAGGAGTCTTGAAGGTTGTCACTGGATAGCTGCACTCAGAAACACTGTAGGGATCAGAACTGCTGGAGGAACACTTGGAGATGGAATCACAGGCCACGAAAGTGTTATCAAGAGGCAGTTCCTGGATGATGTGGTGCTTTGAATTCAGGGGCGTTTCAGGCTGAATCTGGAAGGCTGGCTGTGGAGAGGCAGATTTGTAGTGTCGGGCCAAATCAGGGCTGTCAGGCTTGAAGGTGGTAGGCGTAGTGCCCCAGTTGTATTTGCCCATGGTTTGCTCTTCCAGTTCAATGGGAAGGTCTAGTGTGACACTGTTTCCATCATTGTCAGCATCATCTGCCTTTGTTTCTTCAATAGTGACAAAGTTAAGCAGCAAGTTCTTAGGGGCATGCTTCTTCTTCTTCTTCTTCTTCTTTTTCTTCATCATTATCATCTGCCTGTTTTCTGGGTTTGGAGTAACCCATTCAGAATTCTGCTTGTTTTTCTGAGCAGCCTTAAGGTGTGGTGGTTGGCGACATCTTACTACAGCAGTGATGAAAATCACTAGTATAACAGTTATAGTGCCAGCAACAATGGCAACCATGATCTTGACATAGTCACTGGTTGGTGAGGATGTATCAGCTGTCTCAATATTTTGGGTCGCTGGTGCTTCAATGCTTTTGCGCACCAATTCATGAATGAGTGTAGCATTGGTCACTGTCGCATTCACAAACAGATTGACAATTACAACATTGAAGAGAGAATCAGGTTGTCCTAAGTCTTTAGCTTTAACTACCAATCTGTGTAAACCAAGATCTGCAACCACACATTTCTCCTTCAGTGTGATGTTGCCAGTTGTTTGGTCAATTACAAACAGTCCCTTTGTGTTTCCTCCTACAATGCTGTAGTGAAGCTCTGCATTCATTCCAGTGTCATTGTCAATGGCAACTACCTTAAAGACCACTGTGCCTGGATTAGTGGATGGGAGAACCAGTTCATAAGAATAGTTGGAAGGAGGGACAACAAACACTGGTTTGTTGTCATTGACATCAACTACATTTATGGTTACTTTTGCAGTTGAAGAGCGTGATACCCTACCACCATCCTCTGCCTTTACATAAAAAGTGTAAGATTCTTGTTTTTCTCGATCAAACGAAATATTTGGCCTAATGACACCAGTCTGTGGGTCAATGGTGAAGTCATCATTCACATCTAAAATGGAGAGAGTGACTGCAGAATTCTCTCCATAATCAGGATCAGTTACGGTGATTAGGCCTACTGTGCCATGTCTTGGAAGGTTTTCTGGGACATAGAAGTTGTACTCATTGTGAGTGAAAATTGGGCTGTTATCATTCTGATCAAGGACGGTTACTAAGACTGTGGCATTAGTCATTAATGGTGGCATCCCATTATCTTTTGCCAGAACAGTGAAATAATATTTTTCCTGTTTTTCTCTATCTAATTTTTTCACTGCAGTCAGAATGCCTGTTCGATGATCCAGGTTGAATTCAGATGGGGCATCAGTACCTAGAAGGTAACTGATTTCAGCATTACGTCCACTGTCTGCATCTGTTGCACTTATTTTGGTCAGCTGTGTGCCAGGGGAGTTATTCTCAGGAACAGAAAGACTTATGAAGGGCTGGGTGAAAACTGGAGCATTGTCATTTTCATCTTTCACTTTGACGAGAAGCATTGATGACTGATTCAAAGGAGGTTTGCCAGCATCTGCGGCCAGTAATTTAATGGCATATTCTCTTGTGGACTCATAGTCAAGATATGCAGCAGTTTCCAGGAGGAATTGATTACTGAATACTGGCCTTAATCTGAAAGGAACTTCATGATCTGTGAAGCATGTCACTCTACCATTATGGTCGGCATCCTTATCCATTACAGTAATGAGAGCAACTTTGGTGTTAAGTGGAGCATTTTCTGAAAGAACCACAGTGCCATTGGTTGGATTGATAATATATCTTATATCAATTGATGGGACATTATCATTGATATCTGTAACATTTACCAGGACCATTGCTCTTGCTGGCACTGATCCACCATCACTTGCCAAAACCAGTAACTTATGACTTGGTGATTCTTCTCTATCCAGGGGTTCTTTGACTGTGATGAGTCCAGTGGTGGTGTTAAGGTGAAATAATCTCTTGGCAATATTGGAGACTAGATTGCTGAAATAGAAGTGAATCTTGGCATTTTCACCTATGTCAGCATCTGTAGCATGGAGTTGTGTCACTGAAGTTCCTACAGGAGCATTTTCTGGTATACTAACTTCAATTTCCTTCTCCTTGAACACAGGGTGGTTGTCATTTGTATCAGCAACACTTACTTGCAAAATAGCAGTACTGGATCGTTGAGGAAAGCCACCATCTTCAACCTTTACTTTCATTACATAGGTATCCTTCTCTTCCCTATCTAACTCCTTTTGAACAATCAGTTGTGGCATCTTGTCTCCTTCTGGTGTCTCTATGACATCAAGCCCAAAAATATTTTGACCCTGGAAAACACATAATGAAATACACTTTTACTTATTTAATACAAAATAATATATGTTAACAAAATAATAATTATAATATATAAGTCAGATTATGTTATTTTATGAATTAGAACAATTTTCATTTTCTTAAATCACATGACATAGTAAGGTAAGTTCATAGGTGCTAGAAAACTTTGGGTCTAAGTCTCAACTCTGCCTAAAAACTAATATTATGACCACAAGCCAATGGCTTAAAAGTTGCAGGTATTTATAAAATTAAAGAGTTGTTCTAGAAGATATTCTGGAGGAGTTTTAGTTTGTAAGATTTTATGATAATAAATGAAACCCATTTATACAAATTATTGAAATTTTCAAAAGGAAAACTTGTATAGAATTTTTTAAAGAGAGAGAGAGAGAGAGAATTTTTTAATATTTATTTATTTATTTATTTTTAGTTTTTGGCAGACACAACATCTTTGTTTGTATGTGGTGCTGAGGATCGAACCCAGGCCGCACACATGCCAGGCGAGTGCGCTACTGCTTGAGCCACATCCCCAGCCCAACTTGTACAGAATTTTAAAAAGAATTGTCACTAAACTGCACACGATAAATGAAGCTAGAAGTGAATTACCCATGATCAATCCAACTGAATTAAAACTTTTTTTACACTTGAATTTAATTGTTTAAGATACCTTTTTATGACCAAAAGAAACCAGAAAGTATAAAATACTCAGCCAAGGCAATAGCATACATAACATATAAATGTAGTTAAAACCTTTGGCAGATAAAGAAAAAACACAAACTCTGATTAGAATATAAACTTGGGTAAAGTGCATACAAATTTTCATTTATTTTCCTGTAGAAACATTATAAAAATGAAATTATCTTGGGAATTAATAATTAAATATTATTTTATTAAATCTTAATAAAAAATACAATGGACAAAAACTCACATGCTGAAATATCACATTGAAAAAGTTAGTATGGGGCAATACCTATTTTCTCTTTATGCCCATGAAGTCAAAATATGGGCCTGTCACAAAAAAGAGTCCTATCTCTGAACTATAGTAAGATGAACCCTACACAAATAGAAATATTGCCAGCTGACTGAGTAATGTGGGCTGGCTCTCAAAGAGAGATCTAACTAGTGTTACTTGAAGCATTTGAATAGAAATTAATAACATAAAAGTCACTGGAGGGTATGAAGAAAATAACCTTAAGCTTCCTATCAAATAACTGACTTAAGAATAGATATGTATATATGAACAAACAGAAATATATAAGTAAATGATTTTAATTCATTAATACACTTTTAACATAAAAGTTGATGATACATGGGAAGTGCCAGACACTGATCTTTCACTTAGGTGCTCTGTCATAAAAGAACAGGGAAACATCTTATTTTTTCATAGATTTTTATACCATTGTCTAAACAAGATCTTATAAAATAGAAGTTAATAAAAGATACCAGGTTTTCAGGGACTGTTAGTTGTCAGTTTATAAACATATTCCATATCACATTATCTATGTTTTATAGTTCTGGGGATTGAAGCCGGGGCCTCACACATGCTAAGCAAGAACTCTGCTATTGAACCAAATTCCCAGTCCCACATTATCTTCTAAAATTTAACTTAATTGTTATATTTGCTTATATGTAATTTAATATAATAATACCCTACTACACATATCTTTTTCCTCTTGTGAATTAAAGATATTTCTGCAAACTTTAGGAATTTTTCCTTTTTGACTCAGATCCACTTATACTTTTATTTTTTTTTTAATTTTTATTGTTGGTTGTTCAAAACATTACATAGTTCTTGATATATCATATTTCACACTTTGATTCAAGTGGGTTATGAACTCCTATTTTTACCCCGTATACAGATTGCAGAATCACATCGGTTACACATCCATTGATTTACATATTGCCATACTAGTGTCTGTTGTATTCTGCTGCCTTTCCTATCCTCTACTATCCCCCCTCCCCTCCCCTCCCCTCTTCTCTCTCTACCCCCTCTACTGTAATTCATTTCTCCCCCTTGTATTATTTTCCCCTTTCCCTTCACTTCCTCTTGTATGAAAATTTTGTATAACCCTGAGGGTCTTCTTCCATTTCCATGCAATTTCCCTTCTCTCTCCCTTTCCCTCCCACCTCTCATCCCTGTTTAATGTTAATCTTCTTCTCATGCTCTTCCTCCCTACTCTGTTGTTAGTTACTCTCCTTATATCAAAGAAGACATTTGTCATTTGTTTTTTAGGGATTGGCTAGCTTCACTTAGCATAATCTGCTCTAATGCCATCCATTTCCCTGCAAATTCTATGATTTTGTCATTTTTTAATGCAGAGTAATACTCCATTGTGTATAAATGCCACATTTTTTTTATCCATTCGTCTATTGAAGGGCATCTAGGTTGGTTCCACAGTCTTGCTATTGTGAATTGTGCTGCTATGAACATCAATGTAGCAGTGTCCCTGTAGTATGCTCTTTTTAATATCCTCAAAAAAAAAAAATAAAATATTTGGGAATCAACCTAACAAAAGAGGTGAAAGACTTATACAATGAAAACTACAGAACCCTAAAGAGAGAAATAGAAAAAGATTTTAGAAGATGGAAAAATATACCCTGTTCATGGATAGGCAGCACTTATACTTTAAATTACATATAAAAATACAATTTGCTTTGGGCTGGGGATGTGGCTCAAGTGGTAACGTGCTCGCCTGGCATGCACGGGGCACTGGGTTCGATCCTCAGCACCACATAAAAATAAAATAAAGATGTTGTATCCACTGAAAATTGAAAAATAAATATTAAAAAAAAATCTCTCTTTCTCTCTTCTCTCTCTTGCTCTCTCTCTCTAAAAAAAAACACTACAATATGGTATGGTATGAAGCATTAGATGCTTATTATGAAATTTAAGGTAGCATATCAGAAATATTAATTTAAATCATCAGTTTGGTAAATTGTGATTTAAAAAATCATATGAATTAAACAATGTGTACTTGTTATTATATTGTTTTTAAATGATACAATATAATTTTATATGTCAATTAAATGAATAAAAAGAAAAAGTGAGCATTCATTCCATTTATATTTTGTCAATATAAAACAATAAATAATCTGACTTTTCTTTGAATAGACAACAAGAGAAAAATTTTTCATGTTTTAACTATTACAGTGTAAAAATTAACAAGCCAGAATCTATTATCTCTAATATGGCATATTTCAAGAAAAGGAGAATTTTATGACAAAAATATCCTATATGAATACAGTATACATTATGAAAACTGACCCAAAGAAGCGATTAATCATAATTAATGACTTATTTTTGAAATATTATTCCAAAAGGCTTTTATGTGAGCTCAAATCAAGATGTCTCATTCATGGATGGAAAAATAGTTTCTAAATCGAAATTCATAAACATCTCTAGTACTTAACACTATTTTGTTAATTCTTAAGATGCTAATATTGAGTGGCTATCATAGTCAGAGTCTTCTTCTCAGTACAGGGCACATATGGTGGTGAGTAAACGTTTTACTAACATAATGGGAATTAAATTCTAGCTAAAGTGAAAGACAAATCAATGACTAAGTACTTAATTATGGTATTGATATTAGCAGATTAATAAAAAATTATATTTTAATAAGAGCTCTAAAGGAAGATTATAAGGTATTGGGTTATATAAAGGGAAAATAACATATAAAATATACCATAAAATAATGTGTAAAGGTTCTGAAGTTATGTTTATGTATTTCCTGCTCATATTTTAAAAAAATTAATCCTGTGTTTGCCCAAATTTTGAGTTGGGCTTTGCTTTGCCATGAAAATTCAGGCAAGTTTATGTTGGTTGAAAACTTCAAGAATAGCATACTCACTGTCTTTTATTTATTTGAAATTGTAGTAAAAGACAAAACTTTCTAATAATCAAGGTGATACTGAAGTGTATGTATACATACACACACACACACACACACACACACACACACCAGCTAATGGATAATGTTCCTATTACTCTTCTTTCTTCTATGACTGCTCTGTTCAATATGATACTGATTAGTTCTAAGGGAGTATTTAAATTTAAACTTTAATTAATAAAAATTAGATAAAATTGAAAAATCATTTCTTAGTTACACTAGCCACATTTTAAGTTCTCAATAGCTACTGTGTTGGAAAGCAGAAAAGGAACATTTCCATTATTGTACAAGGTTCTATTAAATCATAGTGTTCCAAGATGCCACAATGTTTTTGTTTGTCAAGAAAACTCTATGTCCACGTAGGCGAGTGCATGTATAATGCTTCCTCCCCACAAATATTTAGATCCCAACCAGTGACCTTCCAGTTGAAGTATTTAAACTTTTATTGTTCAAGGAATTTGAGGCAATACATGACAGACATAATTTTCAACAAACTTTGTTTTTTAAACTTTTCAAAAATATTTTTGGTATCTGTGATCGAATCCAGGTGTGCTTAAAAACTGAGACACATCCCCAGTCCTTTTATTTTATTTTTTTAATTTTGAGATAGGGTCTTTCTAAGTTGCTCAGGGCTTCACTAAATTGCTGAGGCTATCTTCGAACTTGTGATCCTCCTGCCTCAGCCTCCTGAGCTGCTGGGATTAGAGGAGTGCACCACCTCTTCTGGATAAAAAAAATATTTTAGAGAGATATCTAAGTTTATGTAAAATATGGTGTCAATATGAGCTTGGAATCATTGAATGACTATTCCAAGAATGGTTTGTCCAACACCTTGAGAAATGAAGAATAATTAACACAGAGAATCAACATTAGTCCTACCCCATTGTAGTTAGCTCAACTGAAATACAAACATGAACAATGAAAAAAATTAAAGCCCTTTGCCCTTCATTTGATCAGGACATGTTAGTGAAAAAAATGAGAAAGGAAAAAAGAAGATGTATAGTTCCTTAATCCATCTTCTCCCTTACTTTAACAAAGATCTAAGGTATATACAAAAAGAAGTAAAAAATAATCCAGATAATTGACTTATAAGTACCCAAAATTCTAAACCTACCTAAAGTTATTATTGTTATTCTTTTTTATAGGGGCATACTAAGAAAAACTTTGGTATTTCACTAAAATGTTCATCCATTGGTGAAATCACTAGTTATCATTCATGTGGGTGCATCTCTAGGTAATTTATTTAAGCCTTAATAATGGATGTGAATACAGGGTAACATGACATGTATTTTTGTTTATATGTATACTTTCTAAGGACATAGCATCTGGCATATATGCACACACCCAGTAAACATTTGTTTAATTAATAAATGTATGCATTAAAAGGATGGTTCCTATTTTTAAAAATAAAATAAAAAATAGCAGTGCTTAATTGTTCTTGCTTATAAATCGCAGTGTAGGTAGCCACAAGAATACTCTGTAATTGTTGACTTAGGGAATTTTTTTTTTTTTGCTTTAACCTTAGTATAACTGTCCAGAGAACAATTTATGAATTATTTTCTGAAACAACTACTATTTTTCTGTCAAAAATGTAATAAAGGCCAAAGTGTGAATAGTTACTAAAATTTTATAATCTAGTTGTAAATCATTATTTCAGAAGAAATTATCACAAATATGAAGTGTCATATGTGACAAGGGCAATACTTGTAAAATATAAGGCCCTATGCCTGTCAAACATATGTATACATGTACAATCAAAAAAGAGAATAAAAACTTAGAAAGAAATAAAATACCATTTTAATGGAACACAAGAATCATTTACACAGGGTATGTTGATTTGGGATTCTGATATCATAAACTACTTTGATCTCAAGTACACAAAATTACCAATTCCAGTTATGGTCAAGAAACAAATTATGAAATTTCTAATAATCTGATCTATTGCAAAACTCTGGTGAATGATATTTATTCCAAAATTTAAAAATGAGCTTTGGGGTTAAAAAACGTAGGACAAAACCAAAGTAATAAGCAAAATCTTAAGCCTGTCTGAGATTTAATTCTTTGTAGGAATTTTGTAATCTAAGAAAAGAAAATTAATGCTGGATATAAAACTCCCAAGAGACACATTTTTTTTTTCTTTTGAAAAAAAGTAAAGGATACTTGGTGCCAAATAAAATCTATAGTTTTTTGCTTATTGTTCTGGGAAAGAATTAACTGAATCACTGTAGTAAACTTTAATATTTTTGACATAACCATGTGCAAGACACCACTTCATTGCCTATTGTAAGGTAATAAATAACACAGCACTTTCAGAGCTATAAATCTGGTACAGTTGCCCAGAAAATACATAGAGTGCCAGTAAGTACTAAAAATAGTTCCAAAGAGGTTGAATTCTAAAACTGATTAAATAAACGCTGTTTACTCTGTACATTTAGGAATACTGGTTGAAAGACTAAGAATTTATTTCTGAGCTTTGGCTACTGCTTGATTAATCATAAACCAACCTAATTTTAATATTTTCCATTGTTTTCTTACTTTATGATACTGATCCATCTTTGGGTCACAGAAATATAAGAAAAAGAGTTTCAAATGGATAAAACCAAAATGATATGGCTATTTTATAAAAGGTAGGGAATACATTTAATATTCTAAATTCAAATATTAAAAACTTGCAAAGATTGAATGTACTTTATAGCACAGAAAAATTGTTTAATACTATGTAAATATTTAAAATAAAAATTCAACTTGACCCAGAGGATTTATCATTGTACATTTTGTTTGAAAATATTTCCCTTTAGAGAAAATATTGTCAAGCATGTGATTTTAATCACTGTTTTTAATAGAAAAGACATGGAAAACAAATGAAATGTCACTCTTAATTGTTGCTAATCAGCTCTTTTTAGAAGATGTTCCCTTGTGTTCAAGTTAGATTAATGGGAATTATAAGAAAACAAGAACATGATATATTGAATCACTGAACATAATATATTAGAATATACTTTAAGCAATATCTAAGCTTACTTTTCCTTTTACAAAAGGGACTCTGAGACTCAAGGAAATTAGGTGAATTGCCCATGATTACTAAATGAGTTTATTACAGACTCAAGTTTGACAGCTAAGTGGTTTAACTATGAGTTCAATGGTTTTCCACTAAACTACAGCTACCTTTAAAAGGTAGGCTTTTTTAAATATTTTATTTTATTTTTTTAGTTTTCGGCGGACACAACATCTTTGTTTGTATGTGGTGCTGAGGATCGAACCCTGGCCGCATGCATGCCAGGCGAGCTCGCTACCACTTGAGCCACAACCCCAGCCCAAATGTAGGCTTTTTTGATGTTGGCAAGAACTCTTTACTATGGACAATTCTCTGCCTAAGATAATCATCAGGTAATTACTTTTCAAATTAGAGCAAAAACAAAACCAAACAAACAAAACCCTTGTTTCCTTATTCCAGAACATTGAGCAACCAACAAAATAGTTTCTTCCCTATCCCTTTAAAAACTATATTATCCCTAAGAAGTAATATTTAGTGATAAAAAATGAAATATCACTTAAAATAATGAGGGTTCATGAATAGGTTTTGCTTGCTTGTCAATTTATTAATATTACTTAAATTCTCAAAATGGAATTCAGTATCAGTAGTTAACAAAAAATATTTCACAATTTGTAGATTTTTCTTTAAAAAAAGCAACTTCTTAATGAAGCTGGGGTTGTGGCTCAGTGGTAGAGCACTTGCCCTCATGTGTGAGGCACTGAGTTTGGTCCTCAGCACCACATATAAATAAACAAAAATAAATAAAGGTACATCAACAACTAAAAAATATTTTAATTAGAGAAATGCAAATCAAAACTATTCAAATATTTCATCTCACTCCCGTCAGCATAGCAGCTATTAAGAATATAAACAACAATAAGTGTTGGCGAGGATGTGGGGAAAAAAGCACACTGGTACATTGCTGGTGGAACTGCAAAATGGTGCAGCCAATATGGAAAGCAGTATGGAGATTCCTTGGAAAACTGGGAATGGAACCACCATTTGACCCAGCTATCCCACTCTTTGGTCTACACCCAACGTACTTAAAAACAGCACACATCAATGTTTATAATAGCACAATTCACAATAGCTAAACTGTGGAACCAAACTAGATGGCCTTTAGTAGTAGATGAATGGATAAAAAATTGTGGTATACATACACAATGGAATATTACTTCAGCAATAAAAGAGAATAAAAGCATGAGGTTTGCAGGTAAATTAATGGAGTTAGAGAATATAATGCTAAATGAAGTTACCCAATCCCCCAAAACCAAAAGCCAAATGTTTTCTCTGATATAAGGAGGATGATTAATAGTGGGGTTGGAAGGGCCTTGCAGAATAATTATAAGATGCTAAAATATTATTTACATATATGAATCAAAATCTTATGATTTCTCAGTTATCTGTATTTTTTTTTTCAAGAAGAAGGCTGTAGTCTAGCATGTACATTCAGATTTCCCACAAGTGTGCATAGGAGGCACAGTAAACCTGTGTCTTTTCTCCCATGCATGTTTCAAACAGATCAAAAAGTATTTTTTTCCCAGAAAAGTGGAGGATTGGAAATATAGATGTGTCCTTTTATCAATCTTGATTTCAAACTCAATATTCTTTTTGTTGAAGATAAAATTAGTCAAGAAATAGAGAGCATGGGAGAGTTATTATATGCATCCAGGATACAGAATGATAGGAAAAAAAAAAGAGAATGTTCAGGACAAACAATACCAGGCCATGTACAGAGAGGAGACCCTTGCCCACTAAGTCAGAGAAAGTGTCAGGTAAGGCCATTTGTGTTCAGAATAATTATGATAATCCAATCCCTACCCAGTTAGCTCTGACCCCTCTTGAGGTGAAAAGTGACTTACATGACCCATGCCTATTTCAATAAAGATGAATAAAGATACTGTGGTATATATACACAAAGGAATGTTACTCAGCATTAAAAGATAATAAAATCATGGCATTTGCAGGTAAATGGATGGAGCTGGAGAATATCATGCTAAGTGACATAAGCCCATCCCAAAAAACCAAAGATCAAATGTTTTCTCTGATAAGTGGATGCTGATCCATAATGGGGTGGGGAGTATGGGAGGAATGGAGGGAATTTGGATAGGGCAAAGGGGAGGGAGGGGAAGGAAGGGCCATCGGGGTAGAAAAGATGGTGGAATGAGATGGTCATCATTACCTTAGGTATGCATATAAAGACATGAATGGTGTAACTCTACTTTGTGTATAACCAAAGAAATGAAAAATTGTGCTCCATTTGTGTACTATGAATTAAAATGCATTCTGCTATCATGTATAACAAATTAGAACAAATAAATTACAAAAGAGTGAATTGTAATTCATTTCCATTTGTCTAAATGTTGTCTCAGTCTGTTTTAGAATGAAGTGCCATGTCTTCTAAGATGATTTCTAAATCTTAATTATATCTGATTCTTCTTAAAACAACTTCTTAATAAGAAAAATGCTATCAGAATTCTAGAAGCATAACTACCATTTATATATTTAAGGAGACTTAAACCTACTCAAATGTTAGAAGTATTGAATAACATAAAATACTATGCTCCATGGCAGTGATGCTAGGAGTGATTTATGTTTGAGATCAGTTTGAATTAGGACATACAATGATTTTAGAACACCAGTGTTTCATTTTTTCCTTAGGTTCAATTAATAACTCTTTAATAAGGTTCTCAATACACTATAATATCTAACCACCAAGAGAATAGTAATGTTTCTGAAATTTCTCCAAAATTAATTAAAATGACACCTTAAAAATAGAACTAGTATTTTCATAGCATAATATCTAGCAAGTATGTAGTCTAATCAAACAACTAAAATTTCCATTCATATACAACTAATAAGCTCTTTATAGACTCAAGCAGAGGTAGGGCTAACCAAACAGGTCCCAGTCTGCTCATTTATGCAAGGACATTGTCAATGACTAGTATCATTTTACATAAAAATGATTATGGAAATACAGTCAAAATATTTTTCATAAGCCATAATACTAAATAAAAAAACCTGCAAATTCATGAACTAGAAGTGGCTTTTCATAAATAAAGCCACTAATAAAATATTAGCTTAATAAGTGGTTGTTTAAACAAGGTAGACATATTTGTTCTAACTTACCCAAAATTTACATTTATGTTTCATTTATATACTGAAACTTGAATTTTTTTTAATTCACCTAATTTTTTTATATATTGGATTTTTTTAAATATATTTTTATTTGTTCTAGTTAGTTATACATGACAGTAGAATGCATTTTGACACATGTACACAAATGGATCATAACTTTTCATTCCTCTGGCTGTACATGGTACTTAGTCACACCAGTAGTGTAATCATATATGTATAT
>NW_026000250.1:2050742-2066745 GCF_001458135.2 Marmota marmota marmota
TATATATATATATATATATATAGTCATATGTCTGTCTTATTCTTCTTTTATTTATATATGACAGCAGAATGCATTATAATTCTTATTACACATATAGAGCCCAATTTTTCATATTTCTGGCTGTATACAAAGTATATTCACACCAATTTATGTCTTTATACATGCACTTTGGATAATAATGATCATCACATTCCACCATCATTTATAATTCCATGCCCCCTCCCAAGAACTCTGCCCTATCTAGAGTTCGCCTAATTCTAATAGAGGTTAATTTAATCATTTCTTATCCATATTAACAATTTAAGAGTTTTTTTCAAAATTTACTATTTTGATATTTATTATAACTATTATACAACCATTAAATCAAATTAAAAATAATGATTTTACTTATGAAAAGAACAATCTTTTCTTTACTAGCTGAGCTACAATCATTTTACACATATACAAACAAATTTACTTATATTTGTATCAATTTTCTCCTCTCCAAATTTTATTTTAAGACTAGAAACAAGGTTAGCAAAGGACACTTACATTTGATTAATATGAATATTCAATTTATGAAGCTGACTCATTTAATAATATTTTGCTGGTGCTAATAAAACTGTGTTTTGGGGGCTGGGGTTGTGGTTCAGTGGTAGAGTGCTCACCTCGCACATGCGAGGTCCTGGGTTCGATCCTCAGCACCACATAAAGATGAATAAATAAAATAAAGGTATTGTGTTCAACTACCACTAAAAAACAAATGTTAAAAAAATATAAAATTTGTTTTGCAGGTATATGATAAAACAGAATAAATATAGAAAAAACATTTTTTAAATTAATGAAACATAAATCCCACCTACAATTAGAGAATCACCTCTTAGAAGACTCTATAATTTAGCACTACGTTCCCATTCCCATTCCATTAAATAGTTAAGAAAGTAACTTCTACATTTAAAATTAATTATAATAATGTTGCAAATTTTAGCAAACCACGATTACTTCATGAAAATCTCTTATTATCAAAGGACTTGTTATATGTGCTAATACTATTCCACTTATGACACCTAGGCATGATTCCTCCAAATTGTACTTATTATTTTGAAATTTTTGAAATATTTTCTTATTTGAAAATATTAATCATTTGAAGATTGGGGGTAGATTTCAAAACAACATGAATCCATCATAGAGTTACAAAAATCTTTCTATAAAAGACAAAATCTCTTATTACCTGAGGATATATAGGATAGGCTAAAGCAACGGTTCCCTCCAGGGAAATTTATTATTTGGTACATCTGGAAATATATTTGGAATGTAATAAATGGTCAAAAGTGTACTACTGGGATCTAGTTGATAGGGCACAAGACAGACCCTACCCTACCTCACAAGAAAGTTATCTACTCACAAAAATCAATAATGTCAAGGATGAGAAACCCTGGAGAAATATAATGAAAATTGCAAACCTGAAAGTAAAAGATTACATTGTTTCCAAATACATATTTATTATGCATTCTATGTAACTGGAATTATATATTTAAAGTCCACCAAATAACCAGAAAAGACCCCGAGAAATACTAATGGAGAGAGAAGCTAATAATATCTATACATAAAAATAGCTTACACAGACATCAGTCTTTTAGGGCAGTGAGCAGACTATAACTAAATTTATTTTTGATTAGCCTTTTTTATCTTGAGGTTAATAAAATATTTAGAAATTCTGAAGTCACCAACGAGTAATATGTAATTTTATGAGAATGAAGATGGATTAACTGCTTTGAGAAGGAGAAGCATTGAACTTAGATTATTTGTATGGTAGGGCAGAAGAGAAGCAAACTGGTTTCTATTTGTGACCAAAGGAGGTACCACTTAAAAGTTTTAAGATTTTACACAACAGCTTAAATATAAAAATGACAAAAATATATGCACATGTAAATATAATATTCAAACTTAAGTGAGTTCTGCTAATTTAATTATCAGAACACTTAAGTGTAGAACAGAAGAAATCTTGATTTCATCAACTGACGTTTGGTTTTCAACTAAAGTTTTAAAAATAAGACTTTTATCAGCTTCTAATACACGTTTTTATTCAATCAGATCTAAAACCAAAGATGACAAAAAAACTTAAAATGTGGGAAAGAATATGTATACATATAAGAAATTATAAATGTCCAACTCTTCAATTGTTCTTCAAATGCAATTTCAAAATATAATGTCCACAAAACTTTTTGTAGCATTAACAAATTACTATGATTAAAGAATGACAACTGAACAATGTGACAAAAACTTATTAAAAGTACATTTATTCCTAAATAAAAATTAATGTAAAGATCTTATATGCCACAGTATAATATATAGACTTTTCTTATGGGAATGAAAGATGAAGCTAAAATTATAGGTATCTAAAATCTCTATATGTTATTATAGCATTGGTAAACAGCCAATAGTTGCAAGAAAATTGCCTAAAGAAATGTATGAAAGACCACCAAAAATCTTCAAAGGAAGTGTATTTATACCAATGTAAATTGTTAAGATTCTCTTTATTAGTGTCTGTTGGAGTCAGTCCTGTGTTGATATATAAGGAAGTTCATTTTGAAATTCCCTTTAAAAATACTTATTATTCTGTGGATAAAGAAAATATGTTATACATATACAATGGAACATTACTCAGCTATAAAGAAGGATGAAATTATTGCGTTTGCCAGTAAATGGATGGAACTGCAGACTATCATGCTAAGTGAAATAAGCCAATTCCCCCCAAAACAAATGCCAAATGTTCTTTTTGATATGTGGATGCTGACTCCTAATAGGAAGGAGGTTGGGAGGAGTGGAGGGTCACTGGACTGGATAGGGTGGGGGAATGGGAATGGGAAAGACAGTAGGATGAATTGGACACAATTTTCCTATGTTCATATGTGAATACATGACCAGTGTAACTCCACATCATGTACAACCACAAGAATGGGAAGTTATACTCCTTGTATATATGCTATGTCAAAATACACTCTACTATCATATATAACTAAAAAGAACAGATTATTTTTTTTAAATCCTTACTATTCTAAATAAACACTCCTATTTGCTCTTTTCTACCCTTTTAGAAGAGGAAAGATGCTCCTCCTTGCAAGATAATCTGTACATAACGGTAACCAAGAACAAACATGCTACAACATGGATCTAAACTAATGACAAAAGCACACTAGAAACTGGAAAGTATATTTAAAGAAGATTTAAGCTTATCTAGTTTTACAAAAATTTTATATTTTTAAAGAATGCTTTTTAGGAATTTTGATATAAATTTGCTGAATTAGATAATTACTAGGAACAATATTTAAAGTATTTTGAAGAAAAATAAAATGTAATATGGAGGGATATGATTCACTCAAATTTGATTATTAACTATTGAACAGTAAAGTACTGACTATGGCTTTTAAAGAACGAATTATGTGGAACTATGATAAATCATTTGCATGCCCAAAGAAGCATAGACATTAAATCAGCACTCAGGTAGACTTTGAAATTATGCTTTGATTATCAAACTCCAATTTAATGAAATCACAATTTTTCACAAATCTGACAACACTGGGCTACATTTTTTAATCCATAGCAAAACCTATCCATGATAGTATACTGATAAACATTTAGTAAATGCTGACTTTATCTTCTGACAAAGATTTTTTCTCTAATCAAAATCCAGTTTGTGATTTGGCAAATCACCAAGAGGTAGAAGAAAAAAAAATAATATAAATTTAAGGAACCTAGTAATAAGTGATTTGCCTTTTATAGTATCATTACTCTAAGATCATATGTGTACTCTAAACCATTATCAAGATTATCAAGCTAACTGAGCTCTATATCACATTTTTTATTTAAATTGATTTTTATTATCACTAGAATTATTTACATGTGTAGTAATTGTAATTAACTCTATTAACTAGATACTTACTTAAATTTCATTAAATTATTTTTATTCAGGACTATGCTAAAATATTCAAGCTATTGCTAAAATTTAAAGGTAAGTTTCATAATAAACATATTTACAATTTGTTTATTAATTTATTTAATCACAGCTTTTCATGAATAATGTCATATAAAAGATATAAGTGACACTCATATACATAGTTTATAAGTAAAATAGAAATCTGCATCATACCTGCTTCAAAGAGTCAATCTATGTAGAGTATTTTTTTTGATCAAGTTTAAATTTCTTTTGGGAAAATAATTAGTTGTACTAGAATAGTATATAGGCACTATATACAAATCTGTGAGTGAAAAATCTAAGATTCCATGAAGAAAAACAAAACATCTGATATAAAAATAGTTATGTAATTATTGGTGATATTATGCTTTGTAATGCTGATGAATGGGGGAAAACAAGATACAATTTTTTTGTGGGGGGGTACTGGGAATTGAACTCAGTGGCACTCCGCCACTGAACGACATCCCCAGCCCTATTTTGTATTTTATTTAAAGACAGAGGTTCACTGAGTCACTTAGCATCTTGCTGTTGTGGAGCCTGGCTTTGAACTCATCATCCTCCTCACTCAGCCTCCCCAGACACTGAGATTACAGGCATGTGCCAACACATCTGGCACAAAATACAAATTTAATCATGTATTGATGGTATCAATTATTCTCACACCAGTATAACAAAGAAAAATATAAACTGTTTTATTATAAATATTTATGAAGAATATGTCCAAGCAGCTAAATTCACCATTCCTCTCTTCAGAAAATACTCAAAAGTTCTTCTATCCACAACCTAATTCCTATTTTGGAAAGATGTTCAAGCAGTTATGAAGCTCATCCTCTCTTCAGGCTATACTCAAATGGCCTCCAGACAAATGACTATTTAGAGAAAAATGTGTAGAAGAGAAATTCAATAACACAGTTAATTTCAAAAAGCTTTCATTATTTAGAATCTTGGCCAGAAGTCTAATCCCTCCTACTTTTTGTGGGTCAGTGCATGGAAGCAAATAATAGATAGTCTGCATATATTTGAATAATGATGAAGAAAATGGAAATCTTGTGTCCAAAATTAAAGGAATTCTTAGTGCAATGAAATCTGTTTTCCATGTAATTTTCTTGACTACCTATCTTTAATGAATACTACATAATATGAACAATGCCAGTTGAGAAAAGGATTCACCCAGTATAAATTTGATGACAGCCTGTGTGCTGCCATATAATTCTTCACAAGCTAATCTTTTGCCAGCTGAGCTGTCAGCCTGAGATATGTTCAGATAAATGAAACAAGAGTGCAGCTTGAATTTGTGCAAGTAATAGTTGACTATATTGCTGTCATGAAGAAAATGGCAGCTCTCTGGCTCAAGGTAAATCTGAATTTCAGGAATAAAAGGAAATGGAATGTAAAATGGAAAAGAAGAAACTAGTCTACAAATTTTAGGTTTTTAAATGGTATAACTATATATTCTGGTTATCCCCATTTAACTATAATTTTAAAATTGTTCTGGATTGTAGGATAAATTATATGGTCATCTTCATTTCATGAAATTCGAGTAGATAACACAAAATCAAATGAGGATAAAATAGAGGTAAAATGTATACACAAATATTTGTATAATACACAAATGATTTTTTAATCTACAAATTAAAAAATATTTTAACTATAAATATATACATTATCTTTATTTTGTTTGTTCATTTTTATGTGGTTCTGAGGATAGAACCAAGTGCCTCAAATGTGCAAGGAAAGTGCTCTGTCACTGAGATTATTAACTATAAAACATCTACAAAAGACATAGTAAAGAATTTGAAATTACTTAAATTATTCATAGTATAATTGTACTAGATGAATACAGCTCTTGAAGTCTTATCTATTAAGTAAATAATTCTAAAAATCAAATTTCCAAGAGATTAAGGTATTTAAACCTCAGTTTTATTGATCTGGATATTTTACATGTAAATACATAATTTTTCTGTGTGAAAGTTCCAGTTCAATAAAAATTCTTTCATTATACCAGTTAGGAATTTTATCTTAAACATCATTTGAAGGTCTAAAGTAAAACTTCATTCAACTTGGTATACCAGCAAAACTCATGTCAGGATTTTTGGAAAAAATAGATTTCAGAGAAATATTTAAAATACTAAAACCTGCAGATAGAGTCCATACAGAAGCCAGCCAACAATGTTCCAATTAAGGACCATATAACCTCCCGCCAGTGAGGACTTGGGTAGCTAAAACCGGAAGATCACAAAGTCTAGGGCAGGCTCAGGAATTTAGCCAGACCCTCTCTCAAAATGCTTGGGATATAGCTGTAGCTCTCAAGTGGTAAAGCTATGGTTCTGGTCGTTGCTACTTTTTCAACATGGATAGTTCTATACTGGATTTGCAATCTGGATAAACAATATGTTTGATGGAGATATGGCTGTAGTTGATAACTTAAGATAAAATTCCTCATGGTAAAATTAAAAGATTTAAATGCCTCTGAAAATACACAAAATCTGTTAAATATGTAAGTCCTCAGAGAAAAAGCAGTGTGAGATCACTTAATAGAGTATGAAATATTCTACATAGCAATCTTATAATCTCATTGTTTATTCAAACATCATAACTAGCCCTCATTTTATATTTATTTATTTATTTATTATATTTCAATTTCTGGAAGTTAATTGACTATTGATTGTAGCTAAACATGATATCTATGTGAACTTTCATATTAATTGATGTAACCATGCAGTGACTTAAATAAAGCATTATATTCAAATAAAAGTAACCTGTAAAGTCTATACTTCTTAATTTATTTATAATCCATTAAATTGTTTTTTTTTTAAATTTATGCATCCCTGGATTACTTAGACTACCATTTTCTTCTGTTAACCATTTACTTTTTAATTTTCCTTACTGACAACAAATATTTCCTTGTTACATTGTCCTTAGGGATCAGGCTATTTATTCTGTTATGTTTCCCCAGCCAAACTAGTTTACATGGATGCTTCTAATCCAATGCTTGTCTTCAGAGGTTATCTTGGACCTCTCATAGACCAGGAAGAAACACTAATTTATATGAAAAGCTTATTCAAACAAATCTCCTGCTAGAAAATGTTATTTAAAATATATTTCATTTAGAATGATTAATGATAAATATGATATTTGAGCTCTTTTTAAAAAATCCGCTGCAAAAAGACAACCATGATAGAAAAGGGATAGGAAAACACAAAAGTTTTCAGCATGAAAAAAGAAAAGACAAGAAATTAAATTGATTTTTTTGAAAAAATGGCATATGAATGAGATGTAAATAAAGCAATTCCAGATGGTAGAAGCAGTATATGAAAAAGTACTCATATTAGCAGTATCACAGTCATGTGGAGGGCCAGGAGGAAGCAGAGAAAAATGAAAAGGAGACATTTGATTCGAGAGATAAGCTAAAGAAGGTAAATGGAAGACATTTTTAATTGAACTAGATCCAGAAGTAAATGTGGAGCCAGTGGCATTGATTGAGAAATAGAATTATGCAGTCATATTCTTCTCTGTACACATCATAAAATATGTATGAAATACTAAGTTTAGGTTATAAAATGAGCTTTTTAAAGAGTAGAAAGCATCAGGTCTTGGAAAAATTGGGAAAGACTATAATCCTAAATTATACAGTAAAACAAATAAGTATTGTATATAGAACACTTTTCTTCAAGGCACTCAGGAAATCTTATGGATTTTTCTTATTTCATCAATTCTTATGCTTATTAAATTAATTTTCATTTTCTTTATTAAATAGGAGGGAAATTGTAAACAAATATACCAAGTTTTAGAATTAAGATAATAAAAACTCATATAATTACCACCACTAACTCAGAAATTAGTGTTGTCATCCAAATGTTTTACTTCTGGTCTGAAAGAGATTTTGCAGAGAAATGTTGGCAAAAATGTCACTTCCATAATTGCAGACCCAGTAACTAAATAGAATGCCATAAATTACTGGAATATTCTTGGTAAACATCTCCTAAAAGTAGACTTTTATATTTCTGTGAATATAAAGACTTAAAATAATCCCTTGTTCTTAATGGCTGCATTAACAATTCAAGGTAAAATGTTCTTTTAATATAATAAATGGGTTTTTTTCTGCTTACTATCATTAGTATAAAAACATTCACAATAATGCCTATTATTAAGCTCCTTGGGGAGAGTGGTTATTTTTCAAACATATTTTTATCCCTTAAGAATTTGTATGTTGGTCACTCATTAAATTTGTGTTAAATGTTGATGATGGGAATTAAGACTAAAATGTTCGTAGTCAGTTCCTGTTACAACTAAGACAAAATAACAGAACAGCTTTCCATTATTTACAATTTTACTTCATTCTATTCTAGAAGATTCTGATGATGGAGTTTTATATATAAAATAAGCAAAAGGGTGAGAAATGTTCATCACAATTCTCTACATAAGATCTCAGATTATAGGAGATTTAGAAACAAGCTAGTGGGGCATGGTGGTGCACACCCATAATCCCAGGGACTCTGGGGCTTGATAAAGGAAGATTGCACTTTCAAGACTAGACTCAGCAACTTAGTGAGGCCCTCAGCAGAAATTCAAAATAAAGAGCCAGGAATATGGTTCAATGGTTAAGAGTTCCTGGGTTCAATCCCTAGTGAAACAACAACAACAACAACAACAACAAAAGCTTAAATTTAGTTGGATATTCTGAAGAACTGTAGTACTAAAGTTTTTCATTTCATTTAATAATGCAAAGTTCACACTATTCTAATAGTTATTTTCCTGTTATGTAAGTTCATACTACTTTTCTTTTCCTACAAATATAAAGGTATATGCATGCAGCAATTAAAATATAATAGCACTAAACATTCTTCCAATGTATTAAAAACTAAGCAACAGATTTCTAATGATTATATATCAAGAATTATCTCCTACATATCATATCAAATGAGAAATATATGAACAGCTATATTTGCAACATTTTATTGCTGGAATATGCATCTTTGTGTGTATGTGTGTTTGTATGTGCTTTGTTTTGTTGTAGTTAGCTCTCTAGTAATGAATATCTAGCATTTTTATGGACAAAACACTTTGTAATATATGTGTAGAATAAGATTAGTGAATATATAATCTGTACAAGAAAAATAAATTAGTAAAGAACATTTTTAAATAGTTAAGAAAATTAGGCTGAGATGTGTAATTAAACTCAATATTGGCCTTCCTCCAGTAACTTCAACTTGCATTAGGAAACTAAAAGACACTTCAACAAAAGTCTAGTAAAATTTAACATGTGGTCAAAATAATCAATGTGATCTATTATATTATCTACTGATTTATTTACCACAGTTTATTAATTTTATGAAGATGAGAGAATATTAATTCCTGTAGTATTTTATTTTTAAATGGGAACTACATTTCTTTTTATATTTTTAGCTACAGAAAAATATTCATCAAAACTGATCCAAGCCTACAGAGCTTGATAAAAGTTTATGCTAAAGTTTTCCCCAGAATGATCTTATTGTTTTGAACATCACTTGTGATAAAGGTATTATTATCACCTCTGATATAAAAACTTTACCCACTCATTATTTTTTAAAATCTAAGATTAAAATATTATATTTCAGTTACTAAAAGGGTGTTTACCAACACCTAATAAGATTTTCATCATTATTTTCAATAGAAAATTGTGTAGACAAAAAAGAAAAATTTATGCCAAGCAAATTATACACCTTAAATATTGATTATCTTAGATTATTAGCATTAACCAGAATTATGAAAAGCAGCTCAATCTGAGTAACCAAATGCAATGTTATAATTAAGTTCCATATCAATTAATTTTGTTTTGTTTAAATATATTTTATCTTCAGTTTTAAGTTATTACCTTTGGCAGCCATAAAAGTAAGCAATTAAAAGATTATTACTTAGAAATGTAAGTAGTGGAATAATGGACTGATAAGTCTGAACCTAAAATTAACAAAATTTAACAGTGCTTTTTATAGTTAGTTGCTAATATTATGTTAAGGTGAACAATGTGAAAAATTAATCAGATGTAGAAATGAATTTGTTCTTGAGAGTTTCAATTTATACACTTATGAATTTATAAATTGATACTCTAGAATTGAGCAATATAAAGCATCCAGCACATATTATTTCATGTGGAACTATTAATAACAGGTATATTTAATATCAACCATTTTTGAACTATGAATACTAACCAGGTTTCTGAATAAAGTCAAATGTTACTTAATCCTATTAGTGTTATGCTCTCATTTAAATAAGACCTGACAGCATTAATAAAGAGTCATTCATGAAAAGAATGAATATTATGTGTTGTTTTTCCCCACTGGAGGTACACTATGATAACCTCAGCTTTCAGGGACCTAATAGTCATTAGCATTTGATTGTCCTCTTTTTTGCTTTTCGGCGCAGATCAAAAATGTTAATCTGCACATCACAGAGTTCAGAGAATATCAAATCAAGTAATCTTAAAGCTGAAAGCTTGAACTTCTAAGTGAAACTTCACTTTATACTTGAAAAAAACGAGGAAATAATTTTACTCAACTCTTCTGAGTCCCTTGGAATCAAGTAAAGCAATCTAACACTGTTATACACATTGTTGTACATTCTGCCCATAATAGTATTAATGAATCTTTACTCCTTTCTTATGTTACACACCTTTTTGAACTCTGGTTAAAATATATTATCCTCTCAGAATAATAATGTTCTTTTGATGTTTGTCTCCATGATAAATAATTTGATGCCTCATACTCAACAATTTGAATCAATATTAATAAATCTAATGATATAAGAAATTTTCACAATTTGTATTTTCTAACCCAAGATTTCAAAACAAATCTAACTCAAATTTAGTATTTTAAGTCCAAGTCTGAAGATTTTTAATTAAAATAGAAAAAAAAACGGCCTGACGATCTTGTCTAGGTAAAAGGACTATGCCAGTTTAAATTATCTTCTGAGGTCAATGTTAAAGATGAGGCCTGTTTATGGGATTGCAGAAATAGGTTGGGGATTTGGGTGAGATCACTAATCTGGGGAAAAAATAGTTGATCTTCATGCTCTTTCAGCCCAAATGTCAGTCTTGGAAACATTTTCATGCCTCTCACAATGAAACGCATACTGTCACTGAGCCAGTATGGGAATTTAACCGCTGATACCTGACAGGGAAGATGGAAATCTGAAGCAGAAAATGAAGATGTATGTAACATCATTACACAAACTAATTTCCCCTGAGTTCCAATCATAGGAAGAAGTACGTCTCTGTGGTTTATATACATATCCTAAGTCAGATTGGGTGCTTTAAGTATATTTATCTTAGTGAAAATGCTGGCTTCTTGTCAATAAAACTTAGAATATGAAAAAGAGCTTTTAAAATAACAGGGCATTGGAATACTAAACATTTTTAGAGATTAAGTACTGTAATTTCCTATTCCTGACTGATAACTCCTTCAAATACCAATATGTACAGTGTACTATGAATATGTATGTATGTATGTGCAGACTTATGTGTATACACTCAAGTGCATATGCATATACACTTATGTGTTTGTGTGTGTGTGTGTGTGTGTGTATATGTGAATACCTAGAGAAATGTATGTAGATATCACTATTTAACAGAGTGCAAATTAAGGGAAATTATATCAAAATATCATGGAGGATTCTCATCTCATTGCAGCATGACTTTACTTGAAATCCTGGAAAAGGATATGTCAGAACTAAATTTATTTAAAATTGCCAATTCAAGAATTCCTAGAGATAATTTTTTTTCTGTAGAAAATAATATGATATCATTTTAAAGTCAAAATTATCCTTACAAAGGTCAAACCGATACATTTGTTTTAACCTATTTTCCTTTTATCAGATGGAATTAATTAGTAATAACTTTAATCTTTCATTGCACACTCTCTCTTTTCTTTTTCTTCTTTCACTGTCTTCCTCTTGTATCATGAATTGGCTATGATTCGTCTCTCAGGGATATCTGTTAATAAAATCTAGGAGTCTACCGTATTCTGTTTTCATTTATATATTTTATGATCATAAGCAAAACATACTAATACTCTGAATTTCATTTTCCAACTATTTTAAATGTGGAATAATAATACATCTCTTGTTTATGATAAGGCATACCCAAAGTAACAAAATATAAACTAAATTAAATATTTATATATTAATTAAAATTTTAGAAATAAATTATCTGTTTTAAGTCTTTATGATTTATTATGTACAGTTTTGATATTTAATAAATCTTTTCTACCACTAATTTTAATTTCAGTGAGTTATAATATTGTCAATAGCAGAACCCTTTTATATCTATGAATTGACCTAATTTTTCCTCGAATATTTCTCTACATTTCCCCCTTTCTCTCCCTTTGCTATTTGAACTTTTCATATACATTTTAGATTACCCTAGTTAGCATAAACTGTGATTTTGCTATTCTTATCTATTCAACAAAAGTAGAGCAAATTAATATTAATTAAATTCTCATCCTATTTTTCAAGACAGGGGGTCTTTTAAAATAAATTTTTATGGTTGGCCTACTTAATTTCAAATTGTAAAATTTAGTAAAGTTTACTGATGAATCAAAACATGTTTCTTTTTCTTTAACTCTCCTTTCCCCAGCATACATGCCACTTTCATGATAGGGCCTTTTTGCAAGTCAAAGTGCATTCTGTGAATGTAACCCATGTCATGGCCCTCTGCTCACCTGGGGCTATGCTTTGTGTTCTATTCTCATTATTTTTAACAAGCTCTCAGAAAAGTTCATTTGTCCATGAGGCCATGGAGATGCCCCAGTGTTTTAGGTATACTGTATAGTTACTTTAGGCTTGTTACTCCTTCTAACGCAGAAAGAAACTTTAGAGCATTACTATTTCTACTTATCTTAAAAACCTATAGTGAGCCTGTCTTTTTGTCATTAGTTGACTCACTTTCAACATAAGTCAAAGGAAAATACTTTTTAATAAAGCTGAAATTATGTCAGCAGGTTGACTTGTTATATTTGAATTTGTTTAGTAGCTTTCAAAAATATTCAGAATTTTCTTGAAAGTTCACTAATCTGAGGGAAAAATAACAAAATTATTCCTTGCACAAAAAAATGAATTTTAAGAAGATGTTTGTCACAATATCAGGTGGAGAGATCTTTTTGCTAATAGTTGATCAATTTGCTAAGGTCCCATTTTTTTATTTGGCCTTCCAGTTACAATTTCAAAATAAATTATTTTTGTTTAGGCTTTGCTTTCCAAGATGCTAACCAGTAACTACTTATGGCTATTAAAATTAAAAAAAAATTTAATTAAAATTTAATTCCTTAATAGTGCTACCATATTTCAACTACTCAGTAGCCACATGGTCCTAGTGGCTACCATTTTGGATATCACAGATTATAGAATGTCTATCAATGACCAAAAATCATATAGCTAATAGGGGTATCCATTCTGATACACAATTTATAAATTAAGGTGATAAGCCTCACATTTCTATAAGTAGTCTAATATTATAAAGCATCTCCAAAAACATTTAATGCTGATATATCTACTCTATAATTAGTGCTTATCTTCCCAATTTTGCTTCTATAAGAATTATGTCATCATTCACATATTTCAATTGAAGAAATTAAAAATCAGAAGGATTAAGTAGGAGGTAGCATATTTAGGAAGAGTTTAGCACAAAACTGTGATCCGTATCTTTCTCACTTCCACATATACTTTTCATTTCATGAGATAAGGAGATGGACTGTAGGGTTCTGACCTATAAAAGCTTATTTATGGATATTCTAACCCTTCTCTAATTTTACCTCATATACTCAGACAAATATGTCTTTTACTTGAATAATTCACTCAAGAGATTTGTAGCCTTCAATTTCTGAACTTATTTGTTATGGTTTGGACAGAAATGTCCCCCCAAAACTCATGTGTTGAAGGCTTGTTTGTCAGTATAGCAATGTTCAGAGGTGAGGCTTTCAGGAAATGATTGGATCTTGAGGTTCTAAACTTGTCAGAGGATTTATCCATTTGATGATTTAATAATTCAACAGACTATTTGGAGGTAATGGAAACTGTAGGAGGTGGGACCTAATTGGAGGAAGTATGTTTCTAGGGACATGCCCTCTAAGGGTATTTTATGAGCAGACTTTTTTTTACACTCTTCTGCCATATTGTTCTGTATTGCTTCAGGCCAAAACAATAAAGCCCAAAGATCATGGAATGAAAGATGTGAAATTATAAGACAAAATAAATCCTTCCTCCTCTAAATTGTTTTCTTTGGGAAGGTGGTTTAGCCACAATGACAAAAAGCTGATTAATACAGTACATATAAACAAATATGTATCTTTATAATATACATTGTCATTTGTTGATCAGTTTTCTCATAATATACATACTACAGGCCTAAAACCTTAAGATAATACATGTCAGAATATCATATTTATGTGTTCTTTGAATACTTTAAAACAGTCATGTCAATCATAGTCTTACATTAAGTAAACAGAGAATATTTATAAATTTTAAAAATCCTCTCATTATATCAGTATGAAAGCTGTACACTTGTTCTTTTATATGTATTTTCCAAGAACAATAAAGTAAATCCTAGTATTTCACATACCCAAATCTGAGGTTTCTACTATTGTCTATTGATAATTTTTAGTAATTTCCCATGTACTTAGTAAATGTGGCCCTTCTGCACCTACATTGAAGGATACCACATATTCTACTATTCTTCCCCTCCCCAGGCTGAAATCTAGTCAAAACTGAATCTTTGGGGCTAAATGGAAAAATTACGTTTTGTATTAATTGAATAATGTGTCTTCAAGGAATTGAAACAAAATGAAAATATTTTAATAGTAAATTTTCTAAAATTTAATTTTACTTTAATGATTCAAAAGATACTTAAAGATCTTACGTTAACTTGAAATCACATCAAAAATGTCTCATTAATCTATACATATTCAGAAATGCTGGTGATAAAAATGTTTTATTCACCCCTCATATAGATTATTTGACATCTTTTCAAATGACAAGATATAGTTCCTATCTAACATAACCAAAAAAAATTTTTGATAGTTTTGTTGATTCATTCTTAATGCTTTGATTTGCTTATTTTGGTCAAATTTCTGGCAGAGTCATGACTATACAGATTAAAATTAAGATATTGGGCAAGCTTAAGTAGCCAAGCTTAATTCCTTGTCTAACTTCTATAATTATTTAAGGAAATACAAATGTTTGGAAATGATTATAGGTACAATGAAAATTAATAAGTCCCTTGGGCTGGGGTTGTGGCTCAGCAGTACAGCCATTGCCTCACACATGTGAGACCCTGGGTTCGATCCTCAGCACCACATAAAAATAAATAAGTAAAATAAAGGTATTGTATTCAACTACAACTAGAATATATTTTTTTAAAAGAAAGTTAATAAATCCCACGTAATTGCACAAAGTGTATTGATGAATTTTCTCGAGTATGCTTTGCTTAAACTTTGAAAAACTGAGGCGATGGCTTACTCAAAATTTGAAGTATAATAAGATCCTTTCTATCTTTTAAAAATGAAATAACATCTTCAACAAAAAGTGGTTTTAAAACGTACCTTAATTAGTTGGTAATTTTGAACTCCATTTATTCCTATGTCAGGATCAATGGCCGCTGGGAGAGCATACCGAGAGTTTATAGCCGAATTCTCTGGAATTGAGATGTTGATAACCGTCGCTGGGAATAACGGTGCATTATCATTTATGTCTTCTATCAGAAAACGTATCTTAACCAGTCTAAATATTTCATCCGGCAAAACAGCAACCTCCACTTCGTAAAAGCAATGGGCATCCATCATGATACCAGCACATAATTTCTCACGATCAATGCGAGCGCCAGTAGTGAAGATCTCACCAGTACCCTCTTCAATACGAATCAGTGGCACATCCCCTGTCTTGTACACGAGCTTGAACTGCATTGGAGACGTTAAGGACTTGTCGGGAATTAGCGACAAATTGAGGTCTTTCAACAAGTCGCCTATCAGGACGTTTTCTGGCATTTCTTCTCGGACGGTGTAATTTTTCTCCTGGGCGCCAGAC